>NW_025804408.1:0-28891 GCF_021613505.1 Equus quagga
CTCCCACCTCTGTGTGGTTGGACTCTTCTTTGGCATCGCCATGGTGGTTTATATGGTCCCAGACTCCAATCAACAAGAAGAGCAGGAGAAAATACTGTCCCTGTTTCACAGTCTGTTTAACCCCATGCTGAACCCCCTCATCTACAGCCTGAGGAATGCTCAGGTGAAGGGCGCCTTGTATCGAGCACTGCAGAAGAAGAGGTCCTTGTGAAGAGTAGACAGAATGTTGTTTGATTGCAGATTTCCTTTTAAAATATGTGCTTTGTGAAGCAAAATGTCAAAAAAATTTCCCACTTTGAATTTTGATGCAAAAATTGTACCGGCCCAAATTTTAGCTCTGAAAATAGGGCGAAGTTCCAAGGCAAAGCATATCTTCTAAACTTTAAAGACCATGTTAGGAGATTGGGCAGCTAAATAATCAGAATATTTACTCTGTCTTTTAAGAAATATTGAATTCTCTTTATTTTGGAAGCCAAGAATACTAATGTATGGAGAAAAAATTTAAACGTCGGAAAAGGATATCAATACATTTCTCTGGCTTACGTATTTAGACATATACGACTTCTTCTCACCTTGTGGTAGCTGGAAACAGTGCAGTAAAATTAATACCATGAGAGACAACTTCCAAAGTAGACTTAAAATTTCAACAAAGAAAATACTACAGAGTTATATGACTCTTCTTCCCCAATTGTGAGGCCAATGAAATGAGAGTTTAGAGAAACTCTAGATTACTTGGTGGAATAATTTAGAAGTAAAGGGAAAAAAGTTAGAGAGAGATTTATTCCAACAAGAAACTGTATAAAAAATCCTCAAATATATTAAAAGTTTAAGATTTGGTCAAAAGGAAATTCATTAGTCAACATGTAAATAGTTCCAGAGATAAGGGTTTTGAATATTGCTTAAACATTACACTTATTTTGGGGTCATGATTTTTCTAATAATGTAAGATTTAATCCTGTTGGAATTCTTGAAAATTTTCCCACCAAAATTTGTGTACTCTTTGAACCAAGTAAGCTGAAGATGGTTTGGGGTAGCACCAAGCAGCGTGAGACAACTAGGATATAGCCAACATCATTTGTCCTTCACGGCAGCAAGAATTCCTCTGGTTGTATGAAACAGTATTGAAGAACCGTCTTTGGGATGCTAAGAAGGATTCAATAAGTTAGGATTGCTCCCTTTCTGTAAAAATTCAATATTTACATATATTGCAAAATGATCACCACAGTAAGTCCAGTTAACATCCTTCACTATACATAGTCACAAAATTTTTTTCCTGTGACAAGAACTTTTAATGTCTTATCTCACCCTCTTTCACATATACCGTACAGTATTATTAACTATAGTCATCATGCTGTATGTAAATACCCAAGATTTATTCATTTTATAACTCTCAGCTTGTCCTTTCTGACCCCTTTCGCCCATTTTTCCCCCCCTCCCACCCCTTCCTCTGGCAACCACCAATTTGTTCTCTGCATCTATGAGGTCTTTTTTGTTTTTTTGTTTTTGGATTCCACCTGTAAGTGAGATCATACAATATTTGACTTATTTCACTTAGGCTAGTGCCCTCAAGGTGCATCCATGTTGTCAAAAATGGCAAAAGTTCCTTCTTTTTATGGCTCAATAATATTCCATTGTGAGGTGTGTGTATCTGTGCACGCTTCCATGTGTATACACACCACATTTTCTTTATCCATTTATCTATCGATGGACAGTTAGGTTGTTTCCATGTCTGCAGTGTAATAATGCTACAGTGAACATGGGGGTGCAGAACCTTTTTGAGTTAGTGCTTTCCTTTCCTTTGGATAAAGAGCCAGAAATGGGATTGTTAGACCAGATGTTCTATTTTTAATTTTTTTGAGGAAACTCCATGCTGTTTTCCCTAGTGGCTGCACCAATTTACCTTCCCACCAATAGTGCACAAGAGTTCCCTTTTCTCCACATACTTGCCAGCATTTATTATTTCCTGTCTTTCTCAGAATAGGTATACTAACAGGTGTGAGGTGTTGTCTCACTGTGGTTGCGATTTGCATTTCTCTGATGACTAGTGATGTTGAGTACCCTTTCATGTACCTGTTGGCCATCTGTATGTCTTCTGAATGGAAGAATGCCCATTCAGATCCTCTGCCCATTTTTTAAGCAGATTGCTTGTTTTTCTATTGAGTTGTATGAGTCCTTTACGTATTTTGAATATTAACCCCTTAACAGATAGATGATTGCAAATATTTTCTCCCATTTGGTAGGTTGCCTTTTCATTTTGTTTATGATTTCCTTTGAGGTGAAGAAGCCTTTTAATTTTATTATAAAATGTATCATGATGTTAATTTTTCTCTATTTTTTGACAAGTCATGAAAACTTTATCTCAAGAGTTATAAAATTGTAGAATGAGTACAAAATTAAACATAATTAACTTTCATTTGAAAAATATATAGTACCCAAAGCATAAAATATACTGTATTCAAGACTATAACAAAGAAAGGTGCTGAAAAAGACAACCAACCAAAAAGATGAGGTCCAGCGTGCTGCCCTAGATGTTTAATCTGCCTCAACAAACACAGAAAGACTTTACTGAGCAGAGGATCATCATCTATGCGCGCTTCCTTTCCTTGCGTTTTTTTTCATCATAATTTTACGTCTAAATTGTTCACGTGCTGGCAATATATGATTGTAATTATAATTGTTTTTTTGGCATAGATTCCCTAGATTTATTCACAGTTCTTTTTTTCTATTGCAGTAACATTGGCTTAAACTTTATATAACTTTCAGGTGGACATCGTTATATTTCCTTTTCCGTGTAGATTACATCATGTTCACCCCGCAAAGATTAATTTGATTCTAATTATAATTTAAAACTAAAAGCAATTCTATGTTTCTTCACTTCTCTGAGGAAATAGTTATATGTCTTTGGAACATAAATTGCCAGAACTTTTAGAGTTACAAATGCTTCAAAGAATAATTAATATCTTTGCTGAAACATGAAATAGAAGATAGTTTTAGAGAAGATTATAGTTCTTCAACTCAGTCCTTCCAATGAGAATAAAAAAATTGGCTTGACTATTGCCCAAAGTCAATACTTCAGGTTCTAAGATGTCAGCCTATATACTCTTTTAATTAACTTAAATATATTCAACAATGTAAGCAAGCTTTGTACTTCTTTCTCTCAAACCTGGCCATTGTGGACATGTCCTAGGCCTCCAGCGCTGTCCCTAAGATGCTGGCAAATCTTATAATGCAGGAGAAAACTGTCTCCTCGCTCCACGCATCCTTCAGACTTTTCTGTATTTGGCATGTGCCGTCATGGAGCATATGAGTTTGGTGGTGATGTCCTATGATTAGTACGTGGCGATCTGCCATCCCCTGCATTACACTGTCAGCATGAGCTGGAGAGTGTGCACTGTCCTGGCGGCCACTTGCTGGCTATTCAGCTTCCTCTTGGCTCTGGTCCAAATTACTCTTATTCTGAGGCCGCCCTTTTGTGGGCCACAAAATTCAATCACACCCTCTGTCAAATCATGTCAGTATTCAAGTTGGCCTGTGCTGACACTAGGCTCAGCCAAATTGTCCCCTTTGTGGGCTCTGTGTTTGTCTTAGTCTGGCCCCTCTGCTTGGATCTGGTCTCCTACACATGCACCCTGTTTCCCATCCTCAGCGTCTAGTCTGGGAAGGGCCACAGAGAGGCCTGCTCACATGTTCCTCCCACCTATACCTGGTTGGGCTCATCTTTAGCAGTGCCATCATCACATCCCTGGCTCTCAAATCCAACCATTCTCAAGAACAAAGGAAAAGCCTATCATTATTTCACAGACTTTGCACCCCTATACTGAATCCCCTGGTCTACAGCTGGAGGAACCCAGAGCTGAAGGGTGCCCTGACGAGATCTGTGGGAAGAAGAGATCAGTGTGAGGGATGGTTTGTAGTACCCTGAGTGTGTGAGCTTGTTCACACAATTCTGGCTCCTTGAATACCCTTTTGGGTCCTTTAATTTAACAAACCCAGTACCCTTGATCTTTAGAGTTCTTATAAGGTTAGAAAATAAATACTCACACTGTTTAAGCCATGGACACCAAACCTGAGATAAACATTATGAAACAGAAAATCACAGTCTGATCCTATTCATGAACATAGATGAAAATATCTTAAAGAAAATATTAGTAAAAGAAGTCCATAAAATAAAATATTACATTATAATAAAGTTTTTCTCCCAAAAAATGCAAGAATTGTTTAACACTAAAATAAACCATGAAAAAGATTTGCCACATTCACAAACTAAAGGATACACATCATTAGATAAAAAACAATTTTTAAGAAAATGCAACATCAATTCATGATAAAACACTTTACAACCTAGTATAACAATAAACATTCCTAAAGAAGGTCTATGTTATTATTGCCATGGAGTCGGTTATGACTCCTTGTGACCCTGTGTACAGCAGACCCCAACGCTGCCTAGTTTTTTGTGCCATCGTCTCACCTTCCGGTGCTACCCCAGACAATGCTCCGCTGCTATTTGCAGGGTTTTCATGGCCAATTGTTCCAGAAATGGGTGTTCCTCCTACTCAGTGTTAGTTTGGAAGTGCCACTGAAACCTGTCTTCCATGGATGACCCTACTGGTATTTGAAATACTGGTGGCATAGCTTTCAGTATCTTAACAACGTGCAGCCACCATAGTATGACAATTGACAGATGGAGCTGTGGTTCCCTGACCAGGAAATGAACCCCAGCTGTAGCGGTGAGAGCACAGAATCTTAACCACTAGACCACCAAGACTGGCTAAAGAAGATCTAGGAAAAAAATAAAAGAGAAAGAAAAAACACACACACACCAGACCTCATACTTCATACTTAGTGAAATGCTGGCAACTTTCCCGGTAAGACAAAGAATAAGAGAAAGATGTACACCAGCACCACTTGTTTTTCTTGTTTTTGACTTTTTCTAGAGATCCTAACCAGTACAGTTAGACAAAAAGCAGAAATACAAGCTCACACACACATTTTGAGTTGGAATGAACAAATTGTGATTATATGCAAAGACATGATTGCATATGTAGGAAATCCAAAGGAATCTTTTGATATTTATTAAAATTTTAAGAAAATTCAACAAGGCAGATTGATGCAAAATCAACATGAACATCTATTATATTTTATATAGCAATAACAAATAATTAAAATAAAATTTTACCAAATGCTACCATAGACAACAGGACTTAATTTTGAAACGCTTAGAAAGAAGTCTAACAAACAATATACAAAAACTGTAAAGAGACAATTAGAAAAATTTATTGAGGCACTATGGTAACTAAATACACAGATATACAAAGAGAGAAACGCCAGGTTCTTAGATTGGGAACAGTAATATTATGAAGATTCAACCTCTTTGAATTGATTAATACATGGAATGTATCCTAATCAATATCCTACAGTATCCCAGCAGAATGAATGGGTGTGCGCAGAACCCAAGAAGCTGATTCTAAAATGCAAGGGGCCAAGGCTAGCCCACACACTTTCAAGACAGATAAAGTACAAGGTGGGAGGATTAGATTCTCCAGATCATAAATGTACTGTGAAGTCCTAATACCTTAAAGTGTGGCATTCATCCAGGGGTTGACCAATAAAGAAACTGAGCAGAACACAAAACCTAGAAGCAGATTCATGCCTCTCTGACACTTGCTACATGAGAGATGTGGCATGGCTGTTCCCTGGGGAAAGGAAGGGCTTTGCAGTAAACAGTGATAGCACAACTGAGTAACCATAGAGATACTCAGCCCTGCAGAAAACTCAGCTCCTAGTGTTTTCAAGACCTAAGTGTCAAAGGCAAAACTACAAAGCTTTTAGACGATATGAAGGGGAAAGATTTTTAAAATAATATGTAAAATAGTTTGCCACAAAAGGAAACATTGATATATTTGATTAGAGTGAAATCAAGACTCTCTCTTAATCAATACGGAGCACAAAAAAAGTGAAAACACAAGATACAGAATCCTCTTCTCCCAGCCCTTCTAATGGATCAGGTCTCAAGCATCACCTCCTCAAAGACGAGCATATTGCAAACACTCTCACTTGCCTTAAGGGACTTTCAACCATATCACTCCAGTTTACCTTTGTAAATCACTTTACAAAATAAACAAACCTTAAGAATGAAAGCAGAATACAGGTTTTCTTCTGGCAATACGGTGGATGAGCCATTTTCAGATGTGTTTGTAGGACGATTTTCCAATATAAAAGTACTCAAAATTGATAAAGAAGCAAAAAGAAATTCTTTTGTCAATCTTTCCCTTCTTTTTTAAAGATTGGCACCTGAGCTAACAATTGTTGCCAAGCTTTTTTTTTTTTTCTGCTTTTACTCCCCAAATCCCCCCAGTACATAGTTGTATATTTTAGTTGTGGGTCCTTCTAGTTGTGGCTTGTGGGATGTCGCCTCAGCATGGCTTGATGAGCGGCACTATGGATTCAAACCAGCGAAACACTGGGCCTCGGAAGCGGAGCTCGCAAACTCAAAACAGTCAGCCCCAGGGCCACCCCCGTCTTTCCGTTTTCACCAAGAAGGAAAATCTTTCTCAGAAGCACTCCCTCTAATCAGATTTCTTCTTGTATTCCATTGACCAAAATGGGGCCAAATGACCATCTATAAACCAGTCACTGATAAAGAGGATGAAATTGATAGTTTGGTTTAGATTAATCCTTGTTTAATCCTCTCTGGCACCAGATGAGGTCTACTTTCTCTGATAACTCTACTACCTAGTACCTGAAAAGATGAGTACTAGGTCAGCAAGGAAGGGGGTAAGGGCCAGAGGGCAGACAACTAGCAGTAGCCGCTAAATGGTTTAAGTTCTGAAGCAAGCCTTCTGAATCCTGAGAAGCAGGAAATTGAAGTGTGCTAAATATTCCATACTTTGGTTTTAGGGATCCAATGGATACTTTCTCCAGATAAGACATAATGTTTTAAAAACCTAATGGCTACAATCTCTAAATATAAAGGAAAATTATTCTTGTGTCAAGAAGATTGTCTTAAGAAACTTATCTTGTAGTTAAAAATTATGAAGTAGAATGAGTATTTTAGTTGTATAGTGGGTACTTTCACTTCTGCTACAATAAAAAACATATATGCTTAAAAATAGCATGAGGAGTATGAGCCAATTTTTATAAAAAATATTTATCATTGTCTATTTATCCTTGTCTTCTTATATTTCTCTAAGGGCACAGAGATATGTGGGATTTCATTAACAAAATGTGTGGGTGGTGTGGCTGTGTATTTCTGAATTGCTTAACTTACTTTTATATTGGGAAAATATTCTTTTTACATGCAAAATAAATATAAAAATACTTTCCTAAAATATCATGGGATTACATTTTCATTAAATTATTCATCAGTCTGTCTTATTTGTCTTGGATCTGTATATATTCCTGGAGAAATCTTTGGCATATTAAGCTACTAATCCTAATGGTTATTTCAATGTACTGTGATTTGGAATAAGTTTAGATTTTTTCTTTGTACTTTTCAGAATTGCTTTTAATTTTACGTGTGGAGCTTATGTCTTTTTACAACGAATATTCCGTTTTTTTCCTTAAACATGGTGGAAGAGGGAGGATGGTAAATAGAGGTAGGGACTTTTAAGAAAAAGGTCACACGAGTGCATCTCTTCTGTTTACCAGTAAATGTGAGCAAGGGGAATGCAGACTTGATTCTCTTGATCAATTGTGTCCCTCAGCACCTATACCCTAAACTGCGCCTGCCACATTCCAGGTCTATGGTAGACATTCGATTAAGGAAGATAGTGGTGGTCAGTACCCAGTCGTCAAACCCTGAGCAAAGTTCACTGCAGTGCTGTGATCCCAGTAATCAGCCCAATCAAGGGGAGGCAATTGCTGGAGAAGTATACTGCTGTAAGAGAGAAAAGCATCCCCACGTGAAGCCCATTCACCCCCAGCACAGCAGTGGTAGCAAGGAGTTTGAAAAGAAAACTTTTTATAAGGCCAATATATTCCTCACCTGACTTTCTAAGCAGGAAGTGGGTATCAAGTACTTACAGCTACAAGTAAGAAAGGTGATGTCACTAATTGCCTGTTTTACCCTCTGCTTGGACCCTTGTGCCCATTGCTATTGCTTTCTACACATGTCAGTGCTCCCCAGCCACTTCAGACAATATATCCATCCCTCAGGAGATTTCCCTTCTCGTTCTGTTTGCACTGGTTATTTCCTAGCAATTCCATCTGCCTTTGTCCTGTGTTGGACCCCTTAGTTCATTAATCTCACATCTTCCTCTTTCTTGGTTTACTCCCTTGTTTTGATGAAGCACACCCAAAAACAGCTTCTTTGGTTAAAAACATGTACCATGACAGAAGTTATGGTGAAAACAGTCATCAGTACTTCTAATTTTTCATCATGGCATATATTATTTTATTTTTTTCAAATGCCCTGATGATATTCTATGTGGCAAGTGGACCTAAAAAAAAATTACAGGACTCCAGCCCTCTGAAGGAGGAATTATTGTCACAGAGAAGGCATCATATTAAAATGATATTTAAGTGCAGCTCTAGGTGCTGTATTGCGACCTGCAAACACCGTTATCTCTAAATTGAACTTGATTTAATAAAGGTCCATCAGGAACGATGGAGCCAAGCCTGTTTTGTAATGTTTATTCTTACTACAAAATAAAATATTAATCAATGTAAATATTAATACCACTCATAAGAAGTTTAATACTTTCTATAGTAAATATTTTTGCTCCATCGAGTTCAAAGATTAAAAGCAAAAAAAAAAGGAGACAAAGCATGGAACCTCTTTGATCTACCATAGGCTGTGTTAAATGTCGCCCTACTGTCGTCACCAAAAGAAATAACAGTGGTAATTATGCATATCTGAATGAACATGTGCTAAATTTTTATCCTTAGGTCTGAGTGTTGGTAAGTAAAATATGTTTTCTGGAATAATCTTGCTTTGTTTATAAAATTATAGGAAAGATGAACAATAAAAAATACTAAACACAATACATTGTTGAAGCACAGCCTTGAAGGATGCTATAATAAGTGCTCTTTGTCTACCAGAGTACGTTAATTTGGTTGGGATAGTTAAGGATGGCTCCATGACTGTTTTAAAGGATTGGGTTTATGTTTCAAGTCCAATGCGTAATACAAGCAGAAAATTGACTTGAAGTAAGGACTAAGAATTTCAAGATCAAGAGTCCTGGGGAGTAGGAGTTGAATGAAGTAGGGAGCGTGTGTTGGAGAATAAGGAGCTAAGTGGAGTGAGGTTCTATTGGACATACAGGCTATTTTAAGAAAAGAGATAATTGAATTTTGCCTCCTCTTAAATATTCTTTTTCTACTCTCCAATAGATTAAATGTATTACTTCTACTTTGAAGCTCTCCTTCCACCACAGTTGAAGAACTAAGACTCTCTAGAGAGCTAGATTAAGATAGACACTTAGGAATTTAGACCTGGAAGGACTTGACAATCATCAAATGTTATCGCCTGGGGCAAGACAGAGTGTGTGAGAGAGACAGAGAGGTATATTTTAACTATAGGTCTTCACTCAGACTGCAGAAATAAAAATATGGCTCAGAAATCTGGAGATGTTGGAAGTGGAGGGCAAAATAAGAAAATTAAAGGAGAGGTATGTCCCGACCCCCAAATCAAAAATGTTTGTAAGTGAGAAATGTGCAAGGATTATTTGGCAATAGCATTGTCTCATTGGGAGATCACCTATTTATCTGAGATGATGTCTTAACAGGGTCTATGGGGCACTTCCTATGAGAGATTCAGAAATTACAGCCTCTCCTCTGCAGACAAACAGGAGCAACTAGAGAGTGGAGCAATTTTAAGACTGATAAAATACGTATGAGAGAAATCAGTTTATGAC
The DNA here is from genome assembly GCF_021613505.1 of Equus quagga. Lineage (NCBI taxonomy): Eukaryota > Metazoa > Chordata > Mammalia > Perissodactyla > Equidae > Equus > Equus quagga. The sequence goes on from NW_025804408.1 coordinate 9,855, forward strand.
ACAATCTTGAATTTTTTAACTTTTTCCTGTGCCAGGGTCTTGCATAGTTTAGAGACATCCTGGCCTCACCCACTCCCAAGCAAACAAAAACAAATGCCAGACAAACCCAAAAATGCCCACGGGAGACTGAAAGAAGAAAATGAATTAACATGGGAAATGCATTCATTGATTAACTACAAAGCCTCTGAGCCTCTAGAACCCTCCGTCTGCGCCTCATTCATCATCCTCACAAGGCAGTTGTTGGCTCTGTCATGACTATGTCAGAGCAGAGGAGTCAGCTAACCATCCATGTAGGAGATCAACTGGCTCAGGGGCTACAAGGAACTTCAGGGGCCTTGAGGCCCAGGTGCCTCTTCTTAGAAACAGAAGATGCTGAAGGCAGAGGAGAGTGGCTTCCTTACCCTAAGACTGATCTTCCTTCCCTGCTGCTAAGCTCCTGCCCCACAGATTCTCGGAAATATTGTCTAACCAAACAGGACCCATTTCTCACTTGTCCAGGAGACAGATGGCCTTGTCTTATAGGGAAACTCAGCGTCTCTTTTGTTCCTTAGTTTAGCAGAGGAATATTACGATTCCTTAACATGTTTCCAAATGATTATTAGATCCAGAAAAACCCTCTAATGATGGTTTTCAAATCCCTCAAAATCTATTTTTAGGTATATATTAGGTGCCTTATGTGAGGTAAATGATTTAATTCTTTCAGCTGTCATATGAAGTAAGGTTTAGTATTCACCCCATTTTGCAGATGGAAGAACTGAGGAACAGAGAGGCACAGATTGTTGACAAAGCTAGTCCGCAGCAAAGCCAGGATTAGAACCCAGGCAATTGGGCTCAGAATCATTGTTTGTTTCTTAAACTGTGCTACTTATTAGGATGAAGCTGAGTGTCAAAGTAACTGTTGGAGACGGTAAGTAATTTCTGAGTTAGTGTGAGAATGGGTCAACTCTGTGCTGCCCCAGATCTGCATCTTTGACAGCCCAGGGCTCTCACTCTCACAGTGATAAATAGAAACCTTTACTTTGGGTCAGTGTAAACATCCTGAATATGGCCCCCTTTCCTTTCACAAGAGTCACACTTTCTCTCACATTGGGATATTTGGAATGGCAGAACAGCCATTTGAGTTTTGAAACCTACATTTTCTTCTTCAATCCAGGAATGAGGTTACTTTAAAGGATTCCTCCATTTCCTAAATTCTTTTTTAAACTTAATTTTAAAAATCAGCATATAGAAACATTGATAGAAATGAAAGTAAAATGTGTGTGTTTTATTTAAACTCACAATTAATTTTTTAAAAAGCGAGAGAAATGCTAAAGAGCTTACAGTACCATGATTTTGTTGACTCCTAATCCCAACGATTTGGCATCTTCCTTGAATTTTTTGATCCCTTTAGTACTATTAATAACAGCTAACATTTACTTGACTCTGAATATATACCAGTTTAAGGGTATTTCTTCTTCATGATATCACTTTCACTCCTAATATAATTCAATTTCGTTGTATCTATTCTTCACGTCAGCCCTTTCCATACTGGTTGTCACCACTTCAGAGACGAAAACAATGAGGCTTAGAATAAGTGACTCAAGTTCATACGGTTCACCTTGCAGAAATGAGGTTGGACTCATGGTCTAATCAGTCCTGGTAACCATGCTGCCCTCATCGTTATTCAGTATCTTGTGTTCTTCAGTCCCTGATAATCCTCATGCTATGGAAGAACAGAGAAATGTCTCCATGAAACTTTTCTCCTTATCCTGGGCACGGAAGATATTTTTTTAATATGCAGCTAGAGTGGACATTTAAAGAAATCTTCATTTCAGGTATGTGTCGCTTTATTGTATCTGCCTCAGGCTTTTTCTCAGAGGAAAAAAAAATCTGCCTTCTTAACTGTAAAATTCAAAATGCAGAACCATGCCAATATTTACAAGGAAAAAAATTGCTTTCCCTTATATTATATTTCTATTTTCCTTGTCCTCACAAATGAGCTGATCAACAACTAGTGTGTGTAGACAGTCACCACTCTAGAGCTGTCTCCTCATGACCTTCCTACAACACTGTAAAAAGTGCAGTTGACATCCAGTATTACAATGGTTTGTCTGTAGTTCACTTTTGATGAAATGAGTTGGTTCACTAAGAATTCTATGTACTTTCTTATTTATTCCTGCCATTTGGAAATTTTTTTTCTAGACTATTAGTTTCAATCAGAAGTGTCTTACCAAAAAATTTATATGTAAAACTCTATAATTCTAGATTCTTTTAATTATGAAATTTGAATATTCACAGGATCCAAATCATTTGGGAAAAGGATGCTAACAGTGCGCATATTTGATAGCTGAAGCATTTGTGTGTCCGCTCTCCTGGGTCACTGGCTGGGTGCAGGAGTAACACACGTGGAGGTCCCAGATGAGCCCACTGGACTTTTCCTTTGCTGCTCTCCCAGGATTCCATCTCAGGCCCAGACAGGCTGCCCAGGTCCCGCCCTCAGCCTGCCTGCCCTTCCTCTTCAAGCTCTCGCCCACAATTCACCTCTGCAGGCCTCCCCTGACTCATGCAAACATGATCTTTAGAAAGAAACTTACTCTTGCCAGCTTCCTGTGTCCTTATTTGCTCCAAAGACATGCAAATGGGACTTTTTCTGAAGTCATTATCTAACTTTCTGTCATTATTTCTGTTCCTTGCTTTCCATACGACAAAATGTGCTTATTCAAGAAGAGTCTTAAAAACTTACAAAACCTCCTTGCACCTGGAGCTCACAGGGATTAAGAGCTCTCTGCCATCCTATTCAGCTTGATTCAGTGGGATCTATTAACACATTTGGTGTGTCCACAATGGGCCATATTCCATTCTGTCACTACATTTGCATTGTTCAAAAAATTGGCCAATTTCCGATTCATATCTCTGAAAATTGGAAGTTTGGTATATGTCCTTCAACTGTGCTCTGCTTGCATGAAATTAAAATACATCAATTAATGAGTCAAAGTATAGCTATCCACTCAGATAAAATCAATTCAGTAATATTGGAGTGACCTTGTAAGATATTTTACCGACCCTAATTTGCTGCTATTTCTTCAGCACTCCAGTGAAGTGTCCATTCAAAACTTACTAATTTAGTCTAAGAAGGCCACTCCTCCTTTTAATAAAACACCAAATCAACATCGGCACAGACTCATAAGTTCACATGAGAGCAGGCAATTGTCTCGCGAATTTGCAGTTTCATGGCACTCGGATCAAATGTGTCTCCCAGTGAGCAAAGTGCAATCACAGGAATATAAATAAAGGGAAAGTTTGGTGTGAGTCATTCCAGCAGAGGCCTTCTGATTGTAAGAGGCAGGCTGATTGTAAGAGACTTTTTCTAAGAATCTGATGGAAAGACTCCTGGACAAGATGACAGCTAAATTCCCTGACACTTCTGATTCTGTATTTACAGGTACTGATTTTATTGTTGTTTTCATGTCTTTCAGTTTTTGACTTGAAATTCCCAGAAGCTATGTTACAGATAAGGAAATTAAAAGGCCATTGAAATGTGCTTCTCTGAACGACAAAGGTCACTTCCTTTGACCTGTGCGACATCAGAACTGTGCTCTGCTTATATTCTCCCTCACCTTTTGGTGGATGTGGCCATAATTTTCAACCTGATTTAAGATCTGTTTCTACTTTTAGTCCATACAAGATCTTGATCTTTTTCTCTATCAGGACAATTCAGAAAAAAAACTCCGTAAAGAAAAACGGGATTGAGGTTTTCAATATCCCTTTTCCTGTCAAAGGTTAACTTTAATCAAAATGCAGTGACTTATTTCCCCAATTTTAAGCCCTTAAAATCTGTTCAGATTTGAGATCCCTATTAAAATTTGATGAGGATTACTCTCAGTAAGAGCAGGAATAATGAGCAACTTCAGTTGTATATTATACGCGGATTATTCCAAAATGGAAATATCTTGTTTTGTCTCCTGATAATGAGGAAATTTTATTTAAAAACAAATAAAGCAAACAATTTACACAAAGTTAGGTCTCTACATAATCACACTCTGTAGAGATAGTATAGACAGATTTATTTTTAACTTACAGAATTTTCCTCCATATTTGTAAGTAAGCACAAGAGACGTATGTATATAAACAGGTTCATATGTTAAAATATAAGGTGGATCTTATTATGGACATATGCTTTGACTTTATCTGGATAGTTTTTCCTTTCACTATAAGATCTTTATTTTCATTTTTAATGGCGGCATGGTATTCTGTGTTACAAGAGTAGCCAAATATTTTAATTCATCTGAAATTTATGAACTTCTATGTCAATTCCAATTCTTAAAAATATAAACAGGAGTAAAATGAATATGGACAATCTCTTGGTTCCTACGGTGTGGGGACATTGGATCTTTTCTATTTCTAGAACTCACCACATCCTTCCTGCCCAGGGACTGGCCTTTACTGTTCCCTGTGCAAGGAGCGGTCTACTTGGTTGCAGGCAGGGTGGACTCTCCTTCATCGTTTAGATTCCACCCATGTGTCTCCTCTTTGGAGAGACCTTTCCTGACAATCCCATCTATAGGAGCTCTTTCAAACCGGGTCGCTGTCTATCATTTACCCTGTTTATTCCCTTCACAGAACTTTTCACTCTCAACGAATATTTTCTTAATTTGTTTACTCCTGGTATTTTAGGGGTGGTAACTAACCGTGACCTCTCCTTGCTCCAGGTCTGAGAAAATAGAGAAATAGACACAGGAATCAGGTAGAAATTTTTAAAATATGTTTTATTACTGATGTCTATTGGAAAACATAGTTTATATCTTTAATAAAATTTCTCTCTAAATTACAGTCACAGCCATTAGATCACCCCCACCCCCAAAGGGGACAGAACATGCTCCCACAGGCTGTAACCGGAAGGCTAGAAATGTTTCTGACCAAACAGGAGAGCAGAGAAGGGCCATCCTCAGTGCCTTTTTCCTGTTTCACAAATCATGTCAACTAGAGGACAGAGAGGGCGGGTGAATCCTAAAGTGCTTCATCCGGGGTAGAGAGGTTCCTCCCCTCCATGGAAATGTGAGGGATGGATGACAGATAGACCACTTACTTGCTCAGAATATGTCTCCCCTTCAGAATATCTCCCTGATCCACTGCTGTGCCTCCAGAGCTTCCAACAGAGGCTGGAACATGATGCACTCAAGGAATATGTGTTCAGTTATCGTTGAAATGTAAATTTAAACTGTATAATATTATTTACATTCAAAATTAGCACAGGTTAAAACTGATCATTTGTAGTATTGGTGACCCTGTGGGAAAGAGGCATGATTCTCACACAGCATCAGAGGCAGGAATTGGTGCAAATTTTCTACCCCTAATCTGGCAATAGATGTTGAAAGCCTTGAAATGTCTATATCTAGTAAGAACAAACCAACTGATGCTCCTGAGGGCTGCTCAGAGTCCATCAGAACAGTAGGAAGCAGTTACCACGCTTGGTAGCAGGTGATGAGAAAGGAATCTTCTGGGGATTGGATGACAATGGGAATTTATCATGACAACAAACAATTCTGTCTCACCACAAAACAAGATAAGCTCTGAGATTTCTCTCTATATTAAGTGATGAAAGGGAAAAAACAAAACAACCAAACAAAATTACAGCTATAATACATCTGTCATTTCTAACTTCACCCACAGTAATGTGAATTCACTTTCCCCTTTTGAGTTTCACACTTAAAAAGGCTGCAGAAATGTCATGTTTAACTGAATTTAAGATTTGTACATGTGCTCATTGCATGTAGTCAAATGTTGTTTTACTTATGCCTAAATTTCAATATCAAGTGCTGATAACAAAGTAAAGAAAATGCTCAGAATAAAACTACAAACACTGAAGATGAAACAGACGTACCAGAAGATGCATCTAGGGACTATTAGCTGCTGAAAAGGAGGGGCATACAAAGTTTGAAAGACAATAGGAAACTGAGAAGTTATTTAGAAAGATCTGAAATCTGAAATAAGTGGTTAGAAAAGCATATGAGAAGGTAAATAGGTAAATGAGCAACATATAAAGAAGAGAGGACGCTAATCACTTCACACTTTGGACCAAGAAGACAAGAAAGCCGAGAATATGATACTCCCTCCTATTGCAGATGTTGTCTCAGGGTCTTCTCTCCCCCAACTACATTAATAATCAGGACTCATCGAAGGGAAGCCAGAATACTTGAATTCTCTGAAACAACATATGGGCACGTGAGTAGATCCTATTCAGTAGAGTATATAATAATTGATCCTATGATCTTATATTTTATTTCTATAATAAATCGTGTATCCTATTATCCCATTGATAAAAGGGGAATTTTTACCTAAGTTGTATGAGCATACCAATTTAATTTCTAAAACATGCCTAAAAATAAATTATAGAAAATCTATCCAAAGTAATGTATTTCTAAGTACTCCGCAACATTCAGTAAATATTTTGTGTCTTGACTGGCCTACAGTTCTGACCTTCCTGTCGTGGACATGGACTGGTCTGTCTCTGCCACAGGAGCATGGCAGGTAACCAGACGCAGATCACAGAAGTCACTCTGCTGGGATTCCAGGGGGACCCAGCACTGGAGTTAGTTATCTTTGGATTTTTCTCTCTCTTCTGTACCCTCACCATTCTGGGGAACGGGGTCATCCTGGGGCTTATCTGCTTAGATTCTAGACTTCACACCCACAAGTACTTCTTCCTCTCCTACTTGGCCATCATTGACATGTCCTATGTTCCAACAGTGTCCTAAGATGCTGGCAAATCTTGTGAGCCAGAAAAGGACCATCTTCTTTGTTCCTTGCATTATGCAGACATTTTTGTACCTAGATTTTGCTCACACAGAGTGCCTGATGTTGGTGGTGATGTCCTATGATCGATTTGTGGCAATCTGCCACCCCCTACATTACACTGTCATCATGAGCTAGAAGTGTGCTTGGTACTAGTCGTCAATTAATCAGCATTTATCTTCATCCTGGATCTGATTCAACTGGTTCTCATTTTTAGGCTGCCCTTCTGTGGGCCTCATGAAATCAACTACTTCTGTGAAATCCTGTCTGTCCCACCTCTGAGTGGTTGGGCTCTACTTTGGCAGTGCCATCAGGAGGTATATGGCACCCAAACCCTGCCATCAGGAGGAGCAGAAGCAGATGGTTTCCCTGTTTTACAATCTCTTCAACCCTATGCAGAACCTGCTATCTATAGCCTGAGAAACGCAGAGGTCAAGAGTGCACTGAGGAGACCACTGTGCAAGGAGAGGCCAGTGTGACACACAGCAGAGATCATCACGGCAGGGGGAGGGCTTGGGTCCCTGTGAATATGTTGGGTGGCGCTGTTGCCTTTTGCCATGATAAATGCCACAATAAAAAATAATATTATAGATCTAAACCTATAGCCTGAAACCATATAGATTTTAGAAAATGAAGTGGATGAATATCTTCATGACCTTGGGTAAGTAAAGATTCTTAGAGATGATTCAAAAAGCATAAGACTTCAAATTTGAAAGATTTATAAATATTGGACCTTTTTAAATTACTTATTCTACTCATCAAAGTACTAATGAGGAGCCTCAGGAAAAACACTTGATTATACTCCCAGGTCCTGGAGACAAGAGGCAGGGCACAGCATGCAGGGCCACGTGGGCAAGACACGAGGGTGGTCAAGGGCAGAAGACAGGAGCGAGGGAAAGTTTAGACCATTGCCTTTATTGGCATTTCTGCAGGAAACACCCAAGAAAGAGAGTGTGGAAAAACAATTTGGAATTCTTATAACAAGTAAATCCTTACCCTGTAAAGAAAGGGAATTCTATAGACTGATAACACAGAAGAATCCTAAAGCTGAGAATTCCTCAGATATTCGGAGCCCAAGTCATCCTTCTTTCAATAATCTCATTTGAAATCTCTCTGGCCTCTCTTCTCCCTTGAAGTATAAAGTGCTGTATAAGAGTGTGTGTTACTGTTTTCTTCTTCCTTTCTTGGTTCTCCTCAGTCAGTTTGATAACCACCATGCCCATTTCTCATCTTCATACCACCACACATGAATTCCCTCTCAAATTTCACTGATTCTCTGGTATTAAATTGCTCTGCAATTTGATTTGAAGTATCTTTTTGCCATCTTCTCACAAGAAGATGTGGGCATTCCTGGATTCCTGCTTTCTTACTGGGGATTCCTGGATTTCTTACTGAAAAATATGTATTTAAAAAGAAATGTAAAGTATCAATATGAAAAAGAAGGAACAGTTTGCAATTATAAACTTCAACGTCATTAAATGATGAATCCCTGATCTCTAAAGGCAACATAAGATGAAAATAAATATCGATTTTTTAAATAATAAAATATGATTGTTTTCTTTTCAATGGGATTTTCAAACTGTGACAAACTCGATAATATCTTTAAATCCCATATCAAATCCTTAAAATATACTGCTTCCAATTGTGAGATTAAAGTAAAAGAAAATCCTTTTCTGTCACTAAATTGTAAGTATTGTAGGTTAAAACCTTGATAGGGCTTTTCAGTGCACCTGCTGAGAGAGGAAGCTGCCTGAGGCCCCGCCATGCAGGCAGGGAGGTGGTGGACACTGCAGGCCCTGCTGACAGCCTCTGCAAGGTGCCACAAAGCCCATGAGTTTTGAAGATGCATGAAGGTGATCAAAATAAATGTTTCCAAACTTATCATAGAGGATGGTTCTGAAATAACTACTAGACCACAAGAGCAGGTGACAAGAGGACCAAAATTTACATCTCAAATGTAGTGGCAGATGAACATTCCAGTCCTCAGCTATGGTAATCAAAACCTCCCCTCCCTCAAATGTGGCATGCAACGATTTGGGAAGGAAAAATGACGAATTAGTCAAGAAGATAGATAAAAAGAAGCATTTGATGAAAATTAACCTTTTATTTGACAATGATTACCTTATCTCTGTCGAGGAAAATAATCCGTAACCAATCTATAAATGAAAATTTGGGTGAGTTTATTCTGAGCTTAAATCTGAGGATTATAACCAGGGGCCTTTCTTCCCGAAAGAATAAAGGGCACCAAAGAAGTGGGGTGAACAGAGTGGTTATATACCCCCAGAGAGGATGTTTCACATAGGATTGAAATGTCCCTTTTACGATAGTCGCGAGACTGCTCTGTCGGCACAGGGATTGATGAGACAGCAGGTAGTTCTTCTGTCACAGTGAACACAGCAGGGTGTCAGTCTGTTGTCTCCAGCTGAGTGGTCACTGGTGAGCTGGGTGGTCAAAGGTGAGTGCAGCAATCAGTTCCTAGCCTAAGGAAAGATGTTTATCCCTAAGGAAATGCCAATGTAGGGGGAAGTTGCACCTTTATCTCAAGCGCCTTTGTTCTGGCCATAGGAAATGTCTAAGCAGATATACAATAGCCACAGTCAGGCCCCTTTGGAAAAAACAAAGTCAGGCCAAATTAGGTTTATACCAAATGTCTTCCGCATATACTCCAATATATCCTATTGCTTGCCATTTTTATTTGTCATCTCACAGTAAATTATGTAGAAAAAATACATTAATGGGGAATCCTACTTCTGGTATGACAGTGTGACAAGCTCTTGTGAACATGCTCCACAGGGAAACTAGTGAAAGTTATTTTTAAACAACCAGTTAAGGTCTCTGGAAATAGCCCTAAGGACATATAGCAAATCGAGAAAGATTTATACAAGAAAATCTACTAAGATTCAGTATGAAGAGCAAGAGTCTGTGTTATCTGAACCAAGATCAGCTGCCTCCCTTCCCCTCCTCACCTCGTGGAGAAGGAAATTCCACTGTAGACACACGCTGCCAAGACCACGGGGTTCCCCTCCCCATAACTCACTATCAGAGGGCCATCTTCCAGGAGGGGCAGGACAGCAGCATTTCTCATCCCACCTGAAAAACCTCAGCATTTCCTCTCCTGCCCTGGAGCAAACTGCTATTAAGGCTAAATTCTGGGTGAGTGAGACAGAAAGTGGGGGATGCCTTCTTCTGCCCAACGTCCACTCCTGAAAGAAAGACTCTTCTTTGGGCACAACATCTCTAAAATACTGGGGCCCTTGCTACAGCTCTAATGTGGTGGTCCCTCTCCACACAAAGTCAGTCAAAAACACCTGAGGCTACTGTCCCTGCCACCACACTGGGAGCCCAGTTCCTAAAATGGAGATTTCAGGGAGAAGTATGCTATTGTCCCCACAACCAGTCACAAAATTATGACTCAGAGATTTACATTAAGGTAGAAGTAGGCCAGCTATCAAGTAGCTAGTAATCTCTCCCAAAGAAACTGACTCCATTTGCAAGACTGTGGAGAAATTCAAACCTAAGGGTGCTCTCAAAACAGTGGAAGTTGTGTGGAAAGGCAGGGGGGAAGAGATTGCCAGATCCATTGAAGATATAGGCTAATCTGCAGGCTGGCTAGTTTTCAGGAAAGAACTGGAGAAAGAAATAGCTGAGAAAGGCCCTCTGGGGGTCACAAGGGAGCTTGACAATGACCTCTGTTGGATACCTTCAATGGAGCCCAAATTTGGTTGATTTTTGTCTGGAGTAATTTATACCCCAGAGCATTGTTGAAAACAAGAGACCAATCAGCCCACAACAGTGGAGTTTAACAGCTGAGTGTGGTTATGGAAACAGACAGGCAAAGAGAGCCTTGTCACAACCACTGTCATCACAGGGTGACTGCAGGCATACCCAAGGTGTCACCCCCTGAGAAGTCTCATCCTCTGATATTAACTCCCAACACTGATGTGCTGGTGGATGGGAGAATAGATTTCACTAAGATGATCCAGCCACTCAATAAAAAGTAAGTAAGCAAATAACAATAAAAAGCAGCAGAGCAGATGTGAGAAAGGTACCAATACCCAGAGTTTTATCTAAAATGTTGAGTTTACAACAAAAGAATTATAATACATGTAAGGAAACAGGGAAGTACGACCCTTACTCTAGAAGAAAGCAGGCAACAGAAACCACCTGTGAGAGTGACCAGATATTGGATTTAACAGACAAGGCTTCAAAGTAGCCATTATAAACATGTTCAGTGAACTAAAGGAAGCCATGATTAAAGGAGTGAAGGCTGTACCGTTTGGACCACCACACTGCATTTCTTTAGAACAAAGACTGCACTTTACAGCCCATACTGCCAACAATGGGCAAAAACATATATCAAATAGAAATATTATGTTGCATATCATTCTCTGAGTAATGATTTGATAGAAAATTAGAACAGGAAATTTAAATATTTGTCATCTAAGATGGGAAGAGATAAAGTAAGGAAGGATTAGCTGACATGCCAAGGAGGAGTTCCCACTCAACAGCATCCTCCACATTTCTGGGAGATTTGAGGGAAAGAGGGTGAGGGAGGATCCTGGTACTGTATACAATTCTCCCCCTCATTATCTTGACATTCTGTTTTCCTACCTTATGCTGTTGTCCCAGGGTCAAGGCAGCAATTGTGGTTGCCAGAAGCAGGGATGATCCCTAAGCAAGAAACTGTAGCTCTACTTTTAGACATTGAGGCCAGAATTCTGAAAGCCTGCTGGGATACAGATGTTTTCACTCCATCTGGCAAAACTGGGGTTGACGGTGAATGCAGCTATATTGCCTATTGGTTGAGGAGGCCCACCAGTTCAACGCCTATGTAGTCAGACCCTACATGTCAGAGAATGGACTGAGGGACACTTGCTAAACTGGTATTGCTCTCAGCAATCTGTCACAGCACAGTGGCAGAAATGAATGTCCCTTCCAAAGAGGGAAACTGGATTCAAATCAATGATAAGTGGAGAAAAGAAGAAATAGTAGCTGAGAGTGAACAAATGAATAAATAATTGGGTTATACAATAAGGGAAATGTGATATTACATTGGTGCCTCAAGAGAGGCTCACAGCTAGAGAATGATATTGTAGCTTAACGAAATTATGCCAGATGCACAAAATGGTGAAGTCATATGTTTGCCAAAACCAACCCCACTTTTGGAACCTGTCAAGGTCAAATGGAAGCATGCAATCCCGAGTGGCAATGCACTGGGAAATATTTTGGTCATATGATGTGATGATAAACTGGACCAAATGTAGCAGTAACATTTGTCTCATTTTTCAGGTTGCTTCTACTACAAAAGATCTCATTTGGGAAGAAATTTCCAGGAACCCTTCTCCACATGGCCATCAGACCATGTGTTGTACAATTCTCAGCTGACTGATCACTGTGTAAATGTCAACCTTGATGATCAAATGCTTAGAAAGGTCCCTGGTTATAATGGACAAAATATATCAGCTACATTCCTAGCATGCCATAGTGTGCTGTGCACAGGTACATCTCACATTTGTTTTTGTGGGAAGAAAGCTATTAAACAGAGAAGGAGAAAACAGATTTCTGATTGGAATAAACTGTAGACTTCACATGGTGGGTATGAATTCCCTCAGAAATGGCCCTACCCTCACAAAAGAAAGGTTCTAGGAGAAGGCCTTATGGCATACTCAAACTAAATTACATCTAGGTGGGACTACCACTTATCTAACCCTAGTAGGAGGGACCCAGTATCGTGGGGTAACAAAACATACATCAAAACTGTGCTCACCCTGTTAGTACACAATGACAATAAGAAGTAAAATGGATTATCCCACAAAACAAAATATGGCTTTAGGAGAGAGATGACTTTAGCACAAATCAAAACAAATAGTGGCTATCTAGGCATCATTAGACAACCTGAATTCACTTTTTATAAGGAATGACAGTCAGTCGGAAAAGATTTGTTAACTAGAAAGAGCAGCTTAGAGGGAATTCTCGTCAAGGAGGAAGGGAAAGGATGGGAGCCTGCCTGGAAATATGATGAGACTTCAGTGACATGGGTCAGGCAGATTCCACAAATGATGCTGTATACTGCTGGGGCAGGTCCTGACCCAACAGAACCTCCTGACTATTTTGATATACATGGCCGCTAAAGTCACCACAGGACAATGGCCTTCCATTCTAGCTGCTGAGGCCCAAGGGTTGCACTCCTGAGGTGCTTATAGACAAGAGAATTATTCCAGTTTTCTGGGGGCACTTGTAATTTTCACTGATGTACCATTACTCTCTCCAAGACTAGATCAGAAGAGGATATAATCTGTGGTGCAGTTAGGAGGAAATGAACTATTCTGAATAACACCATGTCCTCACCATGAAGGGGCAGGGTGGAAGTGGGCCCCACTATATAACAACACAGGATACATTCTAGTTTCAGTCCAAGCCTTTAAACTGAGATAGGGTAACTAAATTTGTCCCCAACTGACTTGGAACCTACAAAGTAGTGAATTATGGCTAATTGTAATGACATCTGTCCATAATAATAGCCCGGTAATGGGCAAGAGTCTGATCTGTTGGAAAGACTTAGCAAATACCTCTGTAATTCTTCCTGACTTGTTCTGTAATAAAACTGAATTGAAATGACAATTCTGCGATATGATGTTACATTCCCATTGTTGTTAACATTCAACCACCTTATGTAAATAAGTCATGTGACCACACTGGTATTGATGATCAAATGTGTTGGAAGGAGTTGAAGCCTCCTCAGAATGTAACCTCAATGGGGAATGGCTGGCCTGAGAAGAACTTGATTTAGATGAATCATCAGCTCATTTCAATGCTAAACAGTTCTGTACAAGATTAATGCAAGGTACAAATAACACAAATCAAAGGAGAACAAGTAATCAAATTAGTACAAATATATGAAAATGTGTCTCATGGCTCTATAGGATGTAGCTGTGTCTTCGAGTCTATCCCTACCCTACACTGGCTCTCCAAGTGGTAGGCATATTCATGCTATTGGTGTAGCTATTAAATTGAATAAACTACTTCTGTATCTATTATATAAATGCTCTTCTAAATGTAGAAGATCAGAAAAATATGATCATTTTGCTGTAGGAGAGCCTAGGTCAGGGGCCAGGTGGGTGGACTGTGCAAGAAAGGGTCACTCAGGGGCTGGCCCCGTGGCCGAGTGGTTAAGTTCGCGCGCTCTGCTGCAGGCGGCCCAGTGTTTCGTTGGTTCAGGTCCTGGGTGCAGACATGGCACTGCTCGTCAAACCACGCTGAGGCAGCGTCCCACGTGTCATGACTGGAAGGACCCACAACGAAGAATATACAACTATGTACTGGGGGGCTTTGGGGAGAAAAAGGAAAAAAATAAAATCTTTAAAAAAAAAAGGGTCACTCAGTTAAATTCATATAAATTGGGAATTAAAAGAAACTTTAAAGTATCCTAATCTGATAACCTAGAGTAAAACACAGAAATGAAAATTGTTCCCTTGTGAGTTAGGATTCAAAATTATTTTGATTATTTTAGGCAGGAGTTCTGGAGGCAAATACAGCTGAGAACAAAGATAGCAGAAACAAGATGGCATCTTTCTGAGGAATATTATAGGATCTAAAAAAAGAAAACACTGCTCAGCAGTTAAGAGAAAAGACTCTGTGGGGAGGGCAGAATTCTAAAGTTGCCTCCTAAGATCCCTGTCCCCTCACTATTTAATCAAGCACTAATCTGGGCCCTGCTGTGAAGGGTTTTGGCAAATCAATTGATCTAAAATGTGGAAGGTATCTTGGGGGCCTGACCCGATCAGGTGAGCTTCCTGAAAGCAGGCATTGTTCTCCATCTAGTAGCAGAGGAGGAAGCCAGGGACCTTTAAAGTGGGAAGGACTCAACACACCTGCTGATTTGAAGGTGGAGGGGCCACGTGCAAGGACCTCGGAGGAGGATGCAGACCCAGCCAACACCTTGCTTTCAGCCTGTGAGACCTGTGCAGAGAAGCCAGCTGACCTGTGTCAGGACTTCTGACCAAGGAAATTGTGAGGGAGTAGATGTGAGCTGTTTTCAGCCGATAAGTTTGTGGTAATTTGTTGCAGCAGCAACAGAAAACGAAAACCAGTTTGGTATAAGGTAAACTTCATGTTTCCAGCTCTGTCCCTTGCTACCTTGCAAATCTATCATTTATGCAATGGTGCTCTAACTTTGCATTACTTTTAAACTCGAAAAATTACTGAGGATACAAACATATTTTATTTATGTGGTTGTATCTCTTCATATGTATCATATTAGAAATTAAAACTGAGAATTTATTAAACATTTACTTTTAATTAATTTAGAAACATTTCCATTACAATTTAATATAAACAATGTATTTTTAAGAAAAATAACTCTCATAAAACAAAAAAAATAGTAAAAAGAGAAGTTATGGTTTATATTTTAAAAAGTTTTTAAAGGTTTGGCTTAAGCAAAGACAGCTGGATCTTATAACTTCTGCATTCTATGTGTTGCTGTATGACATGTCCCGTTGCCACTAGAAAAGTCCATGGTGCACTCATGAGAGAATGAGGATGAAAATGGCATAAAGTCTCTAAATATTATTGTGAAAATAGTTTTGATCCCATGGACTCTTTGAAAGGTTCTCAGAAATTCCCAGTGGTCCCTGGACCACACTTAAAGAACGGATAACTTAGTATATTTAATCTTCAGTCTCCACATAAAATGCTGATAATGTCTGGATCACTGTGTAGTCAACAGAAAGCATTTGGCACATTTTCTGAAATATAAGAAGGGCTCGATAAGTGTTGCTTATGATATCATCATCCTTCCTCATTTGTGTCTATCAACCCCTACTGCAGACAGAGAGGCATCTTGCCTTGGGGGATCTGTTCCCTCTCAGTGTTGCCAGAACAGGCTCCATGGGAACCCACCTTTGAACCATCTAAAAGTCCCAGCCTCTCATGTACCTTCCTGGGGGCTGTAGAAACATGAATTCACAAAACTGTAATAATCGTAAGAGTTTGGGTACTGTAGTTTGTGATATCTGTCTCAGGTTTATAACCCTTGAGATGTTTGAAAGTTTGTGTAGAAACAGGGTGATGCCATCTCTGCCCTGCCTGTTCCCTAGAAGTTTTCCTCCAAGGACAATAGACACAAGCTCAGCTCTCAGAGAGAAGATGCAGACCTGTTTTTCCCCCCTTAAGGAGAAGAGAAAAAGGTAGAATATCTTCTGATCCTTCTGGGAATTTGAATTCTCAATGGAAACTTAAGTGTGTTTTTAATCCATCTGATTCTAAAATAAAACCTCTGCTCCTGGGTTCTTGGAAGAACCTTCCGCAAGTCCTCCGCCTGTATCTGTGATTTAATCCCAAAGCTGCTGAGGGACTGAGATGCTACACTTATTTTAGAGGTACATTTCTCACCTCTGTGGGTTGATTCTCGCTCAAAGTAGATTGTTATGAGAACATCCAGTGCTAGCATCTCCTGATGCAGAAGAGATTAAATTATTCCAGGAGGTAGTTATCAGTATGGGTGGTTGGTATAGGACAGGACAGCAGTGGAAACCACCGTGGCTATGTGAACAAGAATGACATTCTAGGGTGATCTTCCCTTTTGATTCATTGTGCATTGAAGGTAGATATAATAGGCAACAAGATGTCTCGCTCTCCAACCTTGGGGACCCTCTGCCTTCTGTGTTGTGGGTAGGAGGTCCTTGAACTCCTACAGCATCTCTCTCACCATCACTTCCCATTGTAATTGGGTGTGATGGTAGAGCTACCACAATTGTCTCAGGGAGATGGGACTCAGAGAATGAGAGGCTTTACATCCAGACATTGTCTCTGAAAAAGTGTCTGAAATAGCCTAGTTGATGTAAGGACATTATATATTACCTAGCCTAAATGAAGATATTGATGTCCAGGGAAATCTCTCTCAACGGAGAAGAAAATTCTATTAAGAGTTACAGTAAATATTTTCTTTGATGAGACTGTATAACATGTAAGTTTCCCATATAATTATTTCTTCTTGGAACCATCCCAGCTCATAACCTTATTGTGATTATTATCTGACTTGAAATCACAGTATTTTATATAAATGTGTTTCCTATTACAAAATAGCATAGGATGTGTGACAACACTCCTGACAAGAGTTGGAAAAATGGAATAAAGCTCCATAGATCAGGAAATATTCTGGGTTACAGGACAGCCTAGGAAGAGAATTTCTCACATTGACCATGCAAACCTGAGCTGCTATTGTTTTATTCACTCCATTGGGAAGGTGCAGTTTTAGTCATCACTATCGTGATATATTCTTCTATATTTGAATACTGTATCTGCTTAAGAGTTTTAATCTACCTTCAATTTTATATTTTATGTTGTTTATTTTTTAACAGCACAATGCTAATAATGGTAATAAACATAAAAATGAGTTTTCTTAATTCAGGTACAAAAATAAGTAAACTAAAATGTTAATAAACAAATGTTCCTGCTGGGTAGTGACAGACTGTTGCCTTCAATAACATTATTATCCTTTATGCTTGGAGATTAAATGTGTTTCGGTCATTGCTTATCGTGTCCAACTGCGTCTAAGTAGAATTTTGCAAAACTGATGTTACTATCTCCCACTCTACACAATGTAGGATTATCCATTAACTATAGCAAAAATCTGTGTCTCAAACTTAATGAACATTTACATAGAATCCTCCCAAATGCAATCATATTTATGGAAGTGAAAGAATCTATGATTTTATCTCTTTCATTTTCCAGTCATAGAATTCTGACTGTGAACTCCTCTAATAAAGTAGAAACCATGTCTTGGTCAATAGAAACTTGAAAATTGAAGATGTTTAGTATACATATTTTTTGAACTAAAAATGATAGTCATCCATTTAACAAACATTCCCCGAGTGCCTATTTCATCTAGAACTGTACTAGTTATTATGAGATATAAACACGTACAAGACATATTACCCACCCACAAGACTTATTCTTTGGTGAAAGGGCATTCAGTTCTAGTAAATGATATTTGGTATAAACTCCTTATCTTCAATTTTATGTTGAGGATTATGCAGATCTTCATAATGAAATTGACAACCAATAAACATAAAAGCAATGAAGGATTTATAACACTACATTTTGCAATAAAGACTACCAGTAACTGAGTATTGCCAAATAACCAACTGATGCTGAAAGTGGTTGAAAGATTTATGAGGGACAGAATATTTGTATATTAATTTTAAAGGATGTCCAGAAATTAGATTAGGAAAAAAATAATGTTTTTATAATGGAAATATTTGAGAGGCACCATCTTCACTAAGTGATCCAAGTGAGCATCACCAATAATGGGACAAGTTAACATCATGCCCCTGCTCATGGAATACACCGAGGAGGATACTTGTGTTTCCCTCAGAAAGTGAATAATCTGAATCAAAAATGAAGAATTTCATACAATCCCAATGTGAGGAACATTCCACTAGAGAACTGCTTGTACTCTTCAAAAATATCTATGTCATAAAAGGCAAATGAAGACTGAGTAACTATTCCAGATGAAAGGAGACTAAAGATAGATGACATTAATTATATTATGTAACCTTGGATTTGGTCCCGATGGGCAGCATTAGAGAGAGAATATTGTAGATTAAAGAATCATGTCAGTATTAAATTGTTTGATTTTGATACTTCTATTGTGGTTAGGTTAGTGAATATCTTTGTTCTTGTTGGAAATGAGGAATTTAGGGGTAAATGGACATCATCTACATTTTAATCTCAACTAGGTCCAATAAAATACATATGTAGAGAGAAAAAGACAATGATAAGGAAAATATAAAGGAATATTAAAATTTGTTGAATGTGGGTGAATGTATACGGAAGTTCGTTGCATAATTCTTGACCCCTTTCTGGAAGTAAATTTATTTCATAGTAAAAGTAAAAAAGAGGAACGTAGGGGAAACGGGGGAAGTAGGGACAAGGATACAACCTTTCTCTGAGCTCATTTTGAGATAAACAACTCCAATTTTTGTTGATTCTCAGGCTCTGACCCTTTATCACATTTCAGTCCTTGACAAACTGTCATTAGGGAATGGGAAGCAACCAGTCATGGGTCACAGAGTTCGTCTTGGTGGGATTCGAGCTCAGTGCAGACGTGGAAGTGCTCCTCCTCTGGGTCTTCTCCCTCTTCTACATCTTCAGTCTCTCGGCAAATGGCGTGATCTTGGGACTCATCTGTCTGGACTCGAGTCTACACACCCCCATGTACTTCTTCCTCTCACACCTGGCCATCATTGACATGTCCTATGCTTCCA
>NW_025804409.1:0-6242 GCF_021613505.1 Equus quagga
GGCTCTTAGTCTGTGGAGGTATGTTCTTTCTAGGCTCAATTTGTTGAGTGTTTGTGATCAAAACATGCGGAATCAGGGAAATGCTTCTTCGGCTTCTATGGAGAAGACCATGTGACTTTTACCTTTTCCTCCTATGAATGTGGTGCCTGTCATGTACTGATCGAACCCTCCTCCCATCCCAGCGATAAATTCCACTTGACCATGGTGGAGGACGTTTGTGCTGTTGGTAGCGTTTGGCTGAGGGGGACTGGGTGGGCCCTTCTCTGCTCCATGGGTCGCTGCCTGGTCCTGCGAGGGCCTCCCTTCCGTCCTGTCTACCTCCCTCCTTCAGACATCACGTCCAGTGTCTCGGGACTCTCTCCTTTCCCAAACAAGGCTCCAACTGCATCAGCAAAGCGTAGATATTCGAAAAGGCAGCCGACCCCTAAAGAGAGTGTCTAAATTGCCTCCGAGAAACTCTGCATCAGGGCATCACTTCTAAAGAGAAATCGAGATGTGTGGACCAAGACGGACCCTACGGGACAATTATGAGAGCGAAGAAGGGTCCAAGTTTTCACCCCTGGGTTGCCTCGGTGGGTGTGCCGTGTGGCCGCTGAGAACGCGCAAGGGGATAGGTGTGACTACTCATAGCCCACTGTGGGGCATCAGGTACCAGGAAGGAACAGCCCCAGGCTCCTTCCCGCAACAAACCCTCACACACCCACACCGCCCTCACACACACACACACACACACACACACACACACACACACACACTCCCCCCCGGCACCGGAGCTCAATGAAGAGCACTGGAAAGCTGGT
Source organism: Equus quagga (assembly GCF_021613505.1). NCBI lineage: Eukaryota > Metazoa > Chordata > Mammalia > Perissodactyla > Equidae > Equus > Equus quagga. Next base: position 801 of record NW_025804409.1, read on the forward strand.
CACCCCTTGTTATGGCCACTTGTTTCTTGGTTTTTCTTGTTTTCCTTCTGGTCTGGGGCTTTTATAAATTGCTGGATGGTAGAGCAGCGGTTTTTTCTCATGGTGGTAGAATTCAGTTGCAGTTACAGCCTGTCGCCACCAGATGGGGGTCGAGAGCAGCGTGTTAGCTCTCCGCCTTGGGGCAAGATGGCTGCGCCCACTGGCTTTGCTGGGGGGGAGGGGCTGTTACACGCGCAGGTCCGGGTTCAGATCAGTTCTGTTCTCTGGTCTCCCAAGGCCCTTGAATTTTGGGGTCCCCGCAGATGGAAGCTTCCCCCCCCCCCCCCACCTCCCCACCCGTCAGCGGGTCTCCACTGAATCAGCGGCAGGAGTCCTGGATGTTCCTCCGGTCGCGCGGCCCCCCCAGGCTCCTTCCTGAGCCGCACCACAGCCATCACAGACTCTAGGGGAGGGAGCGATGTCCTCTCCTACCGTTGTGGCACCTCCAAAGGTGTAAAGCTAGGTTTATGATCTTCTCCTTCTTGGTATTGTCTCTAATGAGCTGGCATTATGTTTATTCTCTGAAATTCAGTTCTTCCAATCTTTTGTTGTATTTTGAAGGGGAGAGAATCCCGGGTGAGCTCACCCCGCCATTTTGCTCCGCCCACCCTCACCGAAAACCGTTATTTCAAATTCAAACATGCGGAGTTACTCACCTCACACCAGACCCAGCCAGGCACAGAAGGCCACCTCTGGAAGGCTGGCACTTCCAGGCAAACTCCGGAGGAGGGAAACGCACGGAGTCCGAGAGAAGGAAACGCAGTGGCTACCAGGGACTTGCGGTGGGAAGAAGGGAGACTGACTGCTTCCCAGGGACAGGGTTTCTCTTGGATAAAAATGGGCGGGAACTAGATGAGGATGACGTTGGTGTGATCTTGTGAGTGTGCTTCATGCCACTTCAGCGAACAATTTAAAAAAACCCAAGAATTAAACTTTATTGAACTGACGAGATAAAATATAGGGAAAGGTCAAGTAAAGAAAAGCGAAAAACAAAACTTTAAAACCCACGCAATGGATAGGGGAAGGCAAGGATTCTCCGGGGCTGCAGCTCAGGAGCTGAGGGTAGTGGCTGGGATGCTGCAAGTGCTTGTTGAAGGTCTTGAGCCGGCTGTGGCTCGGAAGATGCCTGTGCGGCTCTGAGCCGGGGTGGGCACGAGAGGGAGAGATGGTGCTCGATCTGCAGGGTCTTCTGGATCTTTCGGTGGAGCTGCAGCTGGAGAGGGAAGAAGAGAAAATGCCACCAACATGAGCGCCTGCCCAAGTCACTCCAAAGGAAGGAAGCCTCTGCCGCCACTGAAGGAATCTCAGTCCAAGAACCAAGCCCCCGAAAGGCTTCCCAGACTGGAGTCCGCGGGAAGAGTGATCTGAGCCCGCCCCTTGCTCCCAGCCGAACCCCAGCCTCTGGAGACTCTGCTCTGGGGGGCGCAGCGCCATCCCCTCTGCACATGCCCACGTCACACACCTGAGTCCTCCTCAGCCTCAGTCTCGGCATCAGTGTGCTCAGGCTGCTCCAGCTGGGAAAGAAGAACGCGGGCACGGTGCTCCAGCTCCGAGCCGGGCATATTAAGGCCAACGTAGGCCAAGAGCATTTCCAGGCTGGGAACATCCGGGGGCTGGATAAAATCCTCAGGGTACCGTTGGAGCCAGGTGCCCAGAATGAAGGAGATGGCCCTGAGGACAGACAGGTGGGCAGCAGAGTCAGAGAAGGGTCGTTTCCTTGCACACTGGCCTCCCGCGCATCTCTGTGCGGGCCTGGGCTCCTGGGCCTCCCGCTCCTGGCTGTCCAGGGGCCAGTCCTACTTGGCGTCCACCTCCAATCTGGCAGTCTTGGCAGAGGTGGGCCAGGTCACCAAGGAGGGGCTAGGAAAACGCCTTTGCAAGGGAGAGCCCTGTGCGATGGTGGCGTCGCCTCTCCCAGTCCTCAGGGAAGCCTGACACACTGCTTGGAGCATCTCTCTGCCCACTGCCCACTGGAACGTCAGCTCCGTGAGGGCAGGGAACGGTGCGGTCCCCTCTTTTCATTGCCCTCCCTGGCACACAGGAGCTGCTCCCAGAATGTCTGACCAGGGAGGGAACAGCGGACATTGTCTCCCGCCCAGGCTTCCCAGGGCCCTCCTCTTGCCTCCAGCTTTCCCTCCTGGGCCTACGTGCTGCCCAGTTCAGCAGGTGTCCCAGGAGGGTCATGCTGCCCTGCCCCGAATCTCTACCAGGGAGGGGCTTATGTGGCCCCGGAGCACTCCCCGAGCCCCCTGAGCAGGAGCTGAGCACCCGCTGTTGAGGTTCTAGCAGATGAGTGAGCGGGACGCTGCAGGCAACTCCCCTCCAAGCGTGGACGCTGGGCGCCCTCCTAGGGATTCCAAAGCCCACTCACTTTTTGAGTTGGTCCAGGGGTCCGCCGTCCTCATCGCAGTAAGGAAGGACGCAACCGTATCTAGAAGACACAGGAGGACGTCGCGCGGACTGGACTGCGGATCAGGCCTGCCTGAGAAGCCTAGCGGCGCTGTCTGACTCCCGACGAGAAGGGAGCCCTGGAGGGCATGGCTGCCGCCTGCTCTGTGCACGGGATTATGGTTGGTGCCTAGAAAACGTTCTGCACCTAGTGGGGACCTCTCTCTGTGTGTGATGAAGGAGGGAGCTCCAACCGGCCCCTCACTCCTGCTTGGGCGGGTCGGGGGCCTCGGCTCAGCCCAGGGATGGCTGCTCTGGCTTCACCCAGGTCAGGGACCTAGAAGGGCTCTCCCATCTCCTTTTCCAACGGGAAGACGACAACTCAGTCCAAGTCCACGGGGCCGGTGAGGGATGAGGCAGAGGCTTCGCCATAGGGAAGAGGAGTATCCTCAATGAGCACAACCAAAGCCCCTCCGCTCCAGCAGACCTTCCCACAGGGTTAGGCTTTTGGAAAAGCCTTTGCGTGCAGCACCTCCTTGAGTCCCTACAATATCCCCTGCAGGCTGATCCTCTGTTCACCCCGCCTTGCAGAGAGCAAACCGAGGCTCCGAGAGGCTCGGAAGCCTCACAGCTAGTAGGTGGCTGAATGCCCACGGTGCTGCGGAGGGGCACGGCACTCACCTTTGAAACAGAAGCTCCAGCACCTGTTGTGTGGTGGCAAAACCTCTGTATGTGCACAGGAAGCTGCGGACGTAGGCGGTGTCGCCAACCAGGAAGGCGGGCACCAGGTGCTCCACTCGATTCTGCCGCGTTGCAGCCTGCATGGTCCACACCAGGCGGGACGCTTTGCTCTCCGCTCGGGATGGATTTTCAGCCTGGGGTCGGACAGAGGGGGCACTTGCCATCAGAGGCCGCACCACTCCTGGGCCTGGAGGTCAGACCGAATGCCCAAGCCCTCGGTGACTTGTGGCCAGAAGTGGGCATCATTGCCCAGGGCAGGGAAGAATTCTCGGGATTCCAAGTAGGATGTGAGGTGGAGAAGGATTAAAGCCCTTGGTCTCCTAGGTCTTTGTGCTGGCAGAGAAGTGACAGCCCCTCCCTGGAGGAAGAGCATCATCCCTGGGGTGGCTGACCGACTGCCCATTCCAGAGAGGAGAGCACAGAGGCTTTTCGTGGGCTGGGAGGGATCAAGACAGGAGGACAGGCAGGGTGACCAGGGCGGTGCTGTGGAAATGGCAACAGAAGGTGCCGGTTCAGTGAAGGGCTGAATCACGGGGCTAACGGGTCTCCCTTCTGGAAAGTTGTGCAGCCTGCTGAGGCCCGACGCCCTGACCTCGAGAGGCCACGTGGACGTGTTCCTCTGGACAGCAAAGGCAGAGGAACAGAAAGAACACTGTGAGCCCCATGTCCTTTTGGGCAAAAGCATGCCTCTCCATCAGGAGGCTGCGTCCGACTGGGAGACGGTGGGGAAGGATTGTCAGGCCACGTGGACATATGAGCATGGGAGTTCAAACAGGAAAATCTCTACCAAACACGAAAGTGCTCTTGAATGCCCGTGAGCTGATGTGCTAGAAATGTCTCTTCTCTGCTACACCCCTGTGGACAGGGACGTCTCCTCTGGCCAAGACAGGGGGCGGGCCCGCAGGGGAAGGTTGGGGGAAGAGATGGGGATTCAGATTCCTTTGGGAGCAGGGCTCCAGGCAGGAGCCCCGGGCCTGTCTCAGGGCCTTCGAAGACCTGGGGTCCTCAGCGCTGTCTTGGGGGCCCTGGGGGTTGGGTCTCCCCAGCACCTGCACTCACCCTGAGCCGGCCTTGGCCTCGGTTGGAAGTGTGGGGCACCTTCCTTTCCTGCAGGGTGATGGAGTCCAGGGCGCCGTTGCTCAGCTGCTGGCCCGTCTCCTGAGTGACGCTCTGGAAAGACAGTGCCCGGCAGCCAGGCGGCAAGCCTCAGAGACCCGACTGGCCGTCTGTGCTGGCTCTCACACCTCTGTGACTCTCTCCACTCTGGACACACATACCCCGCCCCACAGTCCACACAGACCTCCACCGAGGAGGGGAACACATGGCAGCCTGAGGGCCTGGCATTAGGAGGCCCCTTAGGAGTCCCCTTTCAGTCCTGACAGCCCCGTCCTGGCTTGGGAACGTGACGGGAAAAGCAGGTTACCGACTGCCCACCAACCTTCTCCGGCCAAGGGCAGATCCTGCCCACATGTCCCTCTGGCCCCCACACTCACGAGGACGGGACCAGGGCTGCCCTGGGAGGGCTCGGGGAGCTGGTCTGGCCTAGAGCGGGCTGATCTAGGCTTCCTCATGTTACCTGAGAGGACCTCCTGCTGAAGGTCCGGCGGTGGGGGGCATGGGAGCTGAGCCAGCGTCCACAACGTCTCCAAAGGTTCTCCCTCTGGGGTTTCCGGGAACCAGAGCCCTGGTCAGGCGGGAGAAAGCAGGAGAACATGCTTCTCTATCAAGCGTCTCCAGCCAAGTGAGCTGGCTTTGCGCACGTGGCTGCCTAGTTGCGGGGGTTCCAAGTTCTGTCGGGGCCTGTTGTCAAGGAAGTGACCTCATTTCCTGCAGTGCCCTTACCTGAGTGCCCCCCTCAGATACCACCCATGCAAACAGTCCTCTGGCCATGGCCTTGCTCAGCCCCCTTCTCCATGCGACGTCGTATGCGTACCCAGGAACACCAACACACCCGTCTCCCAGGCTCCCTAGAGGGTCTGGGTGCGGCCGAGGTCCCAGCTTTGAGACTGACGCAGAAACAACTCCTCTTTCTTACCTGTTCTGCATCCGGCATAAGCCGTTGTGTCTCTCAGGGCCTGTCGGCCTCCCGTCTGCACACTGGGGAGGCCTGGAGCGTGGACTTGCTAGACATGTCCTCTGGCATGTGTGCTACCTTAGAGGACAATTCCTCTCAAACTGGAGGCGTGTGTCACTGGCAGGCAATGCCTCCCACCTCGTGTTTCTTCCTCTTGCCACTTGCCCTGTGTCTGCTTCTCTTCGGATCCCACCTTAGAG
>NW_025804410.1:0-1493 GCF_021613505.1 Equus quagga
TTTAAAGACATTTGTATGTATTCGTGTAATCAAAATGAGTTGACAATGAACTGTTTCTGCATTGTCTAACTTTCCCTGGTCCCTGAAGTCAGTCCCGGGGTCTTGCAAAGCAGTTGAAAGTCACTGGATTCCCCTTGACAGGCAGGACGCACTCCACTACACACTTGTGGCTTTTCTATGAGGAAGGAAATGTAAAAGTTTTAGAATCAGAGGTGAATCAAAACCCACCAAGAATTACAGCCCACTGTTCGCGTCAGTATCAGAGCCTTTCAGACTGTGTTCAATTGTCCGATATTGTTAACCAAGGGTCGGTGTCAACCCCAGGACGGCGCACCGCCAACACTTTGAAGCCTTCAATGTTGCAAGTCTAAAAGGACTAACTAAGCAAATAAATTAAAACAAGAGCAGTGGCAAAAACTCAGACGCCACATAAAACTATGACAGACTCAGCATCCCTTACACATGTGCGTATTTGTAAAGCCAGATATTTTAAGGTTGCCTATTCCTCTCCGGGTAGCATGAAGCAGGGGTTTAGGGAACTCTCGCTTGTTTCTATGTAGGAGAAACGGTCCCCTCCCCCACATCCACCCTATAGGCTATTTGCATGTCCATCCAGAAACGCAGGAGCTGTTCTGACCCCGCTCTCCTGCCTTTGAGAAGCTGCACAGCCTGGGCGGCCGCATCCTCCTCATCCTCCTGCTCCCGCTCTATTTGGGGCCTCATGAGCTCATGGCCTGTGCAGACCACACTCTGAGCTTCCAGTCCTGCCCGCGCTGCCAGGCCATGCAGGGCGATTCCTGCAAGCGCGCGGACGGCGCCCAGGGCGCGAGCTGGGGCGGCTGGGGGCAAGGTCAAGGTGGGCCCACGCAAAGGACCCGAAATAACCGACACGCCGGGAGCCCAAAGTCAGACAGGAAGCCAAATAATCCAGGGCGTCAGGTTGCTTTCCCCACCCTCCGAGGTCCGGGCGCGCGGGGTCAGGGGGCCAGCGGGCGGGGCCTATTAAAGGTGCAGCGGGGCAGCCGGGCAGCGCCGGGTCTCGATGGAGTGCGGAGAGGGCGGGCACGGCCCCCTGTTGGCCGCCATGGATGTGGGGGCGGAGCCGCTGGAGAAGGCGACGCCGCAGGCGCGGCCAAGGACCGGAACACCTACAAAGTGCTCTCGATGGTAATTCGGTCGCCCGGCCCTGGGGCGGGAGGGAGCCCAGATTGTGCACCCCGAGCTCGGTGGGCCCCGCGCTGGAGGGAGGCCCCTCTTCGTGCCGCTCTGCGCTGCCGACCGCGCGCATCCCCTAGCCTCCTGCCTGTGCCTGGGGGGCGTTCCCGCTCACCTGCGCACGGATGCTCCCGAGGGCCTGCCGCGGGCGCGGCCTGCGGGCCAGTGTGGTCTGCAGAAACACCCCCTCCTCCCCAGACAGTACGAGGTTTTCCAAGGGGAAAACGACCTGCCGGAAAGTTGGTCTCAGGAAGGAGTAACTGGGTCGCCCCCGCGGC
>NW_025804411.1:0-1493 GCF_021613505.1 Equus quagga
GCCGCGGGGGCGACCCAGTTACTCCTTCCTGAGACCAACTTTCCGGCAGGTCGTTTTCCCCTTGGAAAACCTCGTACTGTCTGGGGAGGAGGGGGTGTTTCTGCAGACCACACTGGCCCGCAGGCCGCGCCCGCGGCAGGCCCTCGGGAGCATCCGTGCGCAGGTGAGCGGGAACGCCCCCCAGGCACAGGCAGGAGGCTAGGGGATGCGCGCGGTCGGCAGCGCAGAGCGGCACGAAGAGGGGCCTCCCTCCAGCGCGGGGCCCACCGAGCTCGGGGTGCACAATCTGGGCTCCCTCCCGCCCCAGGGCCGGGCGACCGAATTACCATCGAGAGCACTTTGTAGGTGTTCCGGTCCTTGGCCGCGCCTGCGGCGTCGCCTTCTCCAGCGGCTCCGCCCCCACATCCATGGCGGCCAACAGGGGGCCGTGCCCGCCCTCTCCGCACTCCATCGAGACCCGGCGCTGCCCGGCTGCCCCGCTGCACCTTTAATAGGCCCCGCCCGCTGGCCCCCTGACCCCGCGCGCCCGGACCTCGGAGGGTGGGGAAAGCAACCTGACGCCCTGGATTATTTGGCTTCCTGTCTGACTTTGGGCTCCCGGCGTGTCGGTTATTTCGGGTCCTTTGCGTGGGCCCACCTTGACCTTGCCCCCAGCCGCCCCAGCTCGCGCCCTGGGCGCCGTCCGCGCGCTTGCAGGAATCGCCCTGCATGGCCTGGCAGCGCGGGCAGGACTGGAAGCTCAGAGTGTGGTCTGCACAGGCCATGAGCTCATGAGGCCCCAAATAGAGCGGGAGCAGGAGGATGAGGAGGATGCGGCCGCCCAGGCTGTGCAGCTTCTCAAAGGCAGGAGAGCGGGGTCAGAACAGCTCCTGCGTTTCTGGATGGACATGCAAATAGCCTATAGGGTGGATGTGGGGGAGGGGACCGTTTCTCCTACATAGAAACAAGCGAGAGTTCCCTAAACCCCTGCTTCATGCTACCCGGAGAGGAATAGGCAACCTTAAAATATCTGGCTTTACAAATACGCACATGTGTAAGGGATGCTGAGTCTGTCATAGTTTTATGTGGCGTCTGAGTTTTTGCCACTGCTCTTGTTTTAATTTATTTGCTTAGTTAGTCCTTTTAGACTTGCAACATTGAAGGCTTCAAAGTGTTGGCGGTGCGCCGTCCTGGGGTTGACACCGACCCTTGGTTAACAATATCGGACAATTGAACACAGTCTGAAAGGCTCTGATACTGACGCGAACAGTGGGCTGTAATTCTTGGTGGGTTTTGATTCACCTCTGATTCTAAAACTTTTACATTTCCTTCCTCATAGAAAAGCCACAAGTGTGTAGTGGAGTGCGTCCTGCCTGTCAAGGGGAATCCAGTGACTTTCAACTGCTTTGCAAGACCCCGGGACTGACTTCAGGGACCAGGGAAAGTTAGACAATGCAGAAACAGTTCATTGTCAACTCATTTTGATTACACGAATACATACAAATGTCTTTAAA
>NW_025804412.1:0-1900 GCF_021613505.1 Equus quagga
CCTGCATCTATTGAGATGATCATGTGATTTTTATCTCTCATCTTGTTGATGTGGTGTATCACATTGATTTGTGGCTGGTCAACCATCCCTGCCTCCTTGGAGTAAATCCCACTTGATCGTGGTGTATGATCTTTTTAATGTATTGCTGTATTTGGTTGTCCAATATTTTGCTGAGGATTTTTGCATTTATGTTGATCAGTGATACTGGCCTGCAATTTTCCTTCTTTGTGTTATCCTTGTCTGGTTTTCGTATCAGGGTGATGTTGGCCTCATAGGATGAGTTAGGAAGCTTTCCATGATCTTCAAATTTTTGGGATAGTTGGACAAGGATAGATATTAAATCTTCTTTGAATGTTTGGTAGAATTCTCCCGAGAAGCCATCTGGTCCTGGACACTTGAGTTCAGGGAGGTTTTTGATTAGTGTTTCATTGTCTTTACTTATGATTGGTCTATTCAGATTCTCTATTTCTTCTTGATTCACTCTTGGGAGGTTGTATGAGTCTAAGAATTTATCTATTTCTTCTGGATTACCCAATTTGTTGGCATATAACTTTTCACAGTAGTCTCTTGTAATCCTTTGTATTTCTGTGGTATCTGTTGAAATTTCTCCGTCTCCATTTCTAATTTTATTTCCTTGAGACTTCTTTCTCTGTTTTTTTAGTGAGTCTAGCTCAGGGCTTGACAATTTTGTATATCTTCCCAAAAAACAAGATCTTAATTTCATTGATCCTTTCTATCATTCTTTCAGTCTCTATTTCATTTATTTCTGCCCTAACTTTCACTATTTCCCTCATTCTCCTGACTTTGGGCTTCATTTTCTTTTCTTTTACTAGTTCTCTTAGTGTAGTTTAAGACAACTTATTTGAGAGTTTTATTATTTATTGAGAAATGCCTGTATTGCTATAAATTTCCCTCTTAGCACCATTTTGTTGCATCCCATAAGAGTTGGTATATTGTATCTGCATTTCATTTGTCTCCAGGTATTTTTTTAATTTCTCCTTTGAATTCTTCTTCGATCCAATGATTGTCCAGTAGGATGTTGTGTAGTCTCCCCACACGTTTGTGACTTTCCTATGCTTTTTCTTGTAATTTATTTCTAGTTTCATGGATTATGGTCAAAAAAGATGCTTGATATGATTTCAATCTTCCTAAATTTATTGAAGCTTGCCTTGTTTCCCAACCGATGCTCTGTCTTTGAGAATGTTCCATGGGCACTTCAGAAGAATGTGTATTCTATTGTTTTTGGATGGAAAGTTATATATATTTCTATTAAGTCAATCTGGTCAAGTATTTCATTTAAATCCACTATTTCCTTGTTAAATTTTTGTCTTAATGATCTATCTTTTACTTTAGGAAGGGTATTGAGGTTCCCCACTGTTTATTGTGTTGCTGTCAATTTCTCCTGTTAGGTCTGTTAATAGTGGCTTTATACTCTCTGGTGCTCCCATGTTAGATGCATATATATTCATAAGTGTTGTGTCCTTTTGGTTGAATGTCCCTTTTATAATTATATACTGCCCCTCTTTGTCTCTCATTATCTTCTTTATCTTGAAGTCTACCTTGTTTGATTTAAGTATGGCAATACTTCCTTTCCTTTGTTTGCCATTTGCTTGGAGTATTGTCTTCCATCCCTTCACACCGAGCCTGTGTTTGTCTTTAGAGCTGAGATATGTTTCCTGCAGGAAGCATATTGTTGGATCTTGTTTTTTAACCCATGCAGTCACTCGGTGACTTTTTATTGGAGAATGTGTTCTAATTACATTTAGAGTGATTGATATTAGAGGGCTTAATACTTCCATTTTATCTCATACTTTCTGGTTTTTCTATTTTTCCACTGTTAATATTCTCTTGTATTTCTGACTGCCATTTCAGTTTGGTGGATTTCTGTGATGGTTTTCTC
>NW_025804413.1:0-1900 GCF_021613505.1 Equus quagga
GAGAAAACCATCACAGAAATCCACCAAACTGAAATGGCAGTCAGAAATACAAGAGAATATTAACAGTGGAAAAATAGAAAAACCAGAAAGTATGAGATAAAATGGAAGTATTAAGCCCTCTAATATCAATCACTCTAAATGTAATTAGAACACATTCTCCAATAAAAAGTCACCGAGTGACTGCATGGGTTAAAAAACAAGATCCAACAATATGCTTCCTGCAGGAAACATATCTCAGCTCTAAAGACAAACACAGGCTCGGTGTGAAGGGATGGAAGACAATACTCCAAGCAAATGGCAAACAAAGGAAAGGAAGTATTGCCATACTTAAATCAAACAAGGTAGACTTCAAGATAAAGAAGATAATGAGAGACAAAGAGGGGCAGTATATAATTATAAAAGGGACATTCAACCAAAAGGACACAACACTTATGAATATATATGCATCTAACATGGGAGCACCAGAGAGTATAAAGCCACTATTAACAGACCTAACAGGAGAAATTGACAGCAACACAATAAACAGTGGGGAACCTCAATACCCTTCCTAAAGTAAAAGATAGATCATTAAGACAAAAATTTAACAAGGAAATAGTGGATTTAAATGAAATACTTGACCAGATTGACTTAATAGAAATATATATAACTTTCCATCCAAAAACAATAGAATACACATTCTTCTGAAGTGCCCATGGAACATTCTCAAAGACAGAGCATCGGTTGGGAAACAAGGCAAGCTTCAATAAATTTAGGAAGATTGAAATCATATCAAGCATCTTTTTTGACCATAATCCATGAAACTAGAAATAAATTACAAGAAAAAGCATAGGAAAGTCACAAACGTGTGGGGAGACTACACAACATCCTACTGGACAATCATTGGATCGAAGAAGAATTCAAAGGAGAAATTAAAAAAATACCTGGAGACAAATGAAATGCAGATACAATATACCAACTCTTATGGGATGCAACAAAATGGTGCTAAGAGGGAAATTTATAGCAATACAGGCATTTCTCAATAAATAATAAAACTCTCAAATAAGTTGTCTTAAACTACACTAAGAGAACTAGTAAAAGAAAAGAAAATGAAGCCCAAAGTCAGGAGAATGAGGGAAATAGTGAAAGTTAGGGCAGAAATAAATGAAATAGAGACTGAAAGAATGATAGAAAGGATCAATGAAATTAAGATCTTGTTTTTTGGGAAGATATACAAAATTGTCAAGCCCTGAGCTAGACTCACTAAAAAAACAGAGAAAGAAGTCTCAAGGAAATAAAATTAGAAATGGAGACGGAGAAATTTCAACAGATACCACAGAAATACAAAGGATTACAAGAGACTACTGTGAAAAGTTATATGCCAACAAATTGGGTAATCCAGAAGAAATAGATAAATTCTTAGACTCATACAACCTCCCAAGAGTGAATCAAGAAGAAATAGAGAATCTGAATAGACCAATCATAAGTAAAGACAATGAAACACTAATCAAAAACCTCCCTGAACTCAAGTGTCCAGGACCAGATGGCTTCTCGGGAGAATTCTACCAAACATTCAAAGAAGATTTAATATCTATCCTTGTCCAACTATCCCAAAAATTTGAAGATCATGGAAAGCTTCCTAACTCATCCTATGAGGCCAACATCACCCTGATACGAAAACCAGACAAGGATAACACAAAGAAGGAAAATTGCAGGCCAGTATCACTGATCAACATAAATGCAAAAATCCTCAGCAAAATATTGGACAACCAAATACAGCAATACATTAAAAAGATCATACACCACGATCAAGTGGGATTTACTCCAAGGAGGCAGGGATGGTTGACCAGCCACAAATCAATGTGATACACCACATCAACAAGATGAGAGATAAAAATCACATGATCATCTCAATAGATGCAGG
>NW_025804414.1:0-2114 GCF_021613505.1 Equus quagga
TTTGTGAATTATGGCTCTGCTCTGATTTTTTGTTTAGTGTTTATCATGAGATTTGTATAAAAGATTCATAGATGAGACTGTCCATTTCCTGATAGCCTCTTATCTCCATTAGCTCAAGTATGTTCCATTCCTTTCCTCTTTCCCTTCTGAGTTATTGTTGTCAAAAATTGTTCTGTATTGTGAGTTTGTGAGTAAATCGATGCATTAATAGTTATTTTTGATGTTTTCCTTCCCTTTATCTTTTATGTTATAATTAAGTATTTGCTTAATTTTTGTATAGCTTAGAAATTTGCCATGAAACTTGTAAAAATTAAATCATTTTATTCTCCCTCTTAGGAGTAGGGGTCAGGTAATTTAAATATTAAAAGGATAAATTTAAAATTTGTATGTAAAGTTGGGGAAATGTTAAACATTTTGTTGGCATTTAGTGATAGTAGTCTAATTTTGTGGTATTATTTGTAACACCATTTTATTAAGGAGGAACACAAGACTCAGAGAGTTCTTGTAATCTGTACAAGGTCATGTAATTAGCCAAGCTTCTTCCAGAGGGCATGCTTTTGTGCTTACAAAAAAGAAAGAGAAATCAGAATGTCATACAAAATCTTAAAAATAAGGCCAAGGCAAATTGTTTTCCTAAGTCTCATAATCATTAAAGAGCCGTGTGGTTTTCCTCTTTTTAGGCAGGGGTAGATGTCTGTGGTGTTGTACTGGGCACTGGGAGGGAGCTGGAGAAGCTCTGGAGCAAGCAGCTGCTAAGATAATTACTCCACATCATATCTCACTTTGTAAAAGCTGACAGGAGTTGTTTCTCAACTTTGAGAAGACATAGTTCCAACACACACACGTGGATTTTGTTTACTGCTTTGGTCTCATCTACATCCAAACTTTCAGGCACCAAGGGAGAAATGTTTAAACATTTCTGTTTAGTAAAACTTCAGGAATCTTGTAAAACCTTAAATTATCGTCTTTACTCCTGTACTAGAGCATAATCCTCATTACTAAAGCAAAGGGGTTTAGGACTAAGGATGAAAAATTCGTTGTTCACCTTTGCACGAATCAGAGAAGTTCTGTTGCAATCCTATGTCTCATGATTTTATTGTCCTTTGGAGTTTGGAGCTGTCCCTCAGACTGGAATATAGACAAGACCAGGCACGACTTCTACAGGCGTTGCTGAGTTTAGGGCTAAACAATGTGAGTGCAATACGTGAGCCACTTTTATTCTTCAGGTTTTAGAATTTCAACTGGATTTTTATAGTTACCTATAAAAGTCCCAACTGGCACAGGAGAGGGAATGAGCATAAGGCAGAGGCCACCTCCTGGTGGCTCAAGTGCCAGGCCCACTCTGCAGATGGGTTACATTTTGTTTGGCCTTTTAGGTGTCTAAAGAAATTGTTTTTCTGAATGTTATAGACAAAATTTTGCAATCTGGAGCATTCACACAAACATCGAAATTTCCTGTTTCTCTTGAGAAATCTCTCTGCCCAGAGTGGGCTCTCAGTGTGCTAAGTGAACACTGCGCCCTTTAACAGGGCACGCAGTTCACCTGCAGGGGGCGCCTCCGTCATCAATGCTCCTGGAGACGCCCTCACGTTTGAGGTTGTGACCCTGCGGGCTGCGCGCTGACTTTCCAACGGGCGAAGCCTTTACAGTGACCTGTTGTCTCGTGGGGGTGCAGACAATACACTGATTGCATTTGCTTTGTCAGGTTCAAAGCCACTGTGGAACGTCCCTGATGGGTTGCTTTCAGAATTTTGACACTCATTTGATCAATCTCCATGGAGCAAATCTTTGTCCTTGAATCTAATTTTTGGAACCAGTTAAAGGAAAAAGCTGGAGCCAAGTTTGGGGATATAAAATATGCATGATTACGAAATACTGAAAACCTGTTTCTCTTGAGTGGTTTGTAAGCTGACTCAAAGGCAATTAAAAAAAAAGCAAAACTAAATAATGCTGTGAGGGATGGCCTCTACTCCTTCCAGATGTCAGTTACCCTTTCCACTAAGCTGTCATCATATCCTATTTGTGACTCCATTATGCAGAGATGACTTGGTTTAAACTTCTGGTTTATTGCCCTCACCCCCTTCCACCAGACTGAGCACCACCTGGGAAAAACA
>NW_025804415.1:0-2114 GCF_021613505.1 Equus quagga
TGTTTTTCCCAGGTGGTGCTCAGTCTGGTGGAAGGGGGTGAGGGCAATAAACCAGAAGTTTAAACCAAGTCATCTCTGCATAATGGAGTCACAAATAGGATATGATGACAGCTTAGTGGAAAGGGTAACTGACATCTGGAAGGAGTAGAGGCCATCCCTCACAGCATTATTTAGTTTTGCTTTTTTTTTAATTGCCTTTGAGTCAGCTTACAAACCACTCAAGAGAAACAGGTTTTCAGTATTTCGTAATCATGCATATTTTATATCCCCAAACTTGGCTCCAGCTTTTTCCTTTAACTGGTTCCAAAAATTAGATTCAAGGACAAAGATTTGCTCCATGGAGATTGATCAAATGAGTGTCAAAATTCTGAAAGCAACCCATCAGGGACGTTCCACAGTGGCTTTGAACCTGACAAAGCAAATGCAATCAGTGTATTGTCTGCACCCCCACGAGACAACAGGTCACTGTAAAGGCTTCGCCCGTTGGAAAGTCAGCGCGCAGCCCGCAGGGTCACAACCTCAAACGTGAGGGCGTCTCCAGGAGCATTGATGACGGAGGCGCCCCCTGCAGGTGAACTGCGTGCCCTGTTAAAGGGCGCAGTGTTCACTTAGCACACTGAGAGCCCACTCTGGGCAGAGAGATTTCTCAAGAGAAACAGGAAATTTCGATGTTTGTGTGAATGCTCCAGATTGCAAAATTTTGTCTATAACATTCAGAAAAACAATTTCTTTAGACACCTAAAAGGCCAAACAAAATGTAACCCATCTGCAGAGTGGGCCTGGCACTTGAGCCACCAGGAGGTGGCCTCTGCCTTATGCTCATTCCCTCTCCTGTGCCAGTTGGGACTTTTATAGGTAACTATAAAAATCCAGTTGAAATTCTAAAACCTGAAGAATAAAAGTGGCTCACGTATTGCACTCACATTGTTTAGCCCTAAACTCAGCAACGCCTGTAGAAGTCGTGCCTGGTCTTGTCTATATTCCAGTCTGAGGGACAGCTCCAAACTCCAAAGGACAATAAAATCATGAGACATAGGATTGCAACAGAACTTCTCTGATTCGTGCAAAGGTGAACAACGAATTTTTCATCCTTAGTCCTAAACCCCTTTGCTTTAGTAATGAGGATTATGCTCTAGTACAGGAGTAAAGACGATAATTTAAGGTTTTACAAGATTCCTGAAGTTTTACTAAACAGAAATGTTTAAACATTTCTCCCTTGGTGCCTGAAAGTTTGGATGTAGATGAGACCAAAGCAGTAAACAAAATCCACGTGTGTGTGTTGGAACTATGTCTTCTCAAAGTTGAGAAACAACTCCTGTCAGCTTTTACAAAGTGAGATATGATGTGGAGTAATTATCTTAGCAGCTGCTTGCTCCAGAGCTTCTCCAGCTCCCTCCCAGTGCCCAGTACAACACCACAGACATCTACCCCTGCCTAAAAAGAGGAAAACCACACGGCTCTTTAATGATTATGAGACTTAGGAAAACAATTTGCCTTGGCCTTATTTTTAAGATTTTGTATGACATTCTGATTTCTCTTTCTTTTTTGTAAGCACAAAAGCATGCCCTCTGGAAGAAGCTTGGCTAATTACATGACCTTGTACAGATTACAAGAACTCTCTGAGTCTTGTGTTCCTCCTTAATAAAATGGTGTTACAAATAATACCACAAAATTAGACTACTATCACTAAATGCCAACAAAATGTTTAACATTTCCCCAACTTTACATACAAATTTTAAATTTATCCTTTTAATATTTAAATTACCTGACCCCTACTCCTAAGAGGGAGAATAAAATGATTTAATTTTTACAAGTTTCATGGCAAATTTCTAAGCTATACAAAAATTAAGCAAATACTTAATTATAACATAAAAGATAAAGGGAAGGAAAACATCAAAAATAACTATTAATGCATCGATTTACTCACAAACTCACAATACAGAACAATTTTTGACAACAATAACTCAGAAGGGAAAGAGGAAAGGAATGGAACATACTTGAGCTAATGGAGATAAGAGGCTATCAGGAAATGGACAGTCTCATCTATGAATCTTTTATACAAATCTCATGATAAACACTAAACAAAAAATCAGAGCAGAGCCATAATTCACAAA
>NW_025804416.1:0-3397 GCF_021613505.1 Equus quagga
TAAGACGCTCTGGTCATTTTGAAGTAAAATGCTAAACTGTGGCTGGATGGACATTAAATTTTACAAACCAAAGAGCAATGTCAATTCCAAGTCAAATCAAGAGCAGAGAACTACCCTGAACATTCTCCAGGCTGCATTCTAGAGGTAAGATAACGTGTTGCAAGAGGAAGGAGAGAGAAGCTAACAACAGAATTAATCATTTTCATACCCAAATTTCTGATAAACAACGCCAACTTCTGCCACTCACAAAAAACATTTTCACTGAAAAGTGAAAGGAATCTTCACTCACCACCACCCACACAGGGCCCCTGACACATACACAGGTACAGGCATCCATAGGCACAGAAGGTCACACACACAAAATACTGCTGCAGAAGGGCTCACGGGAGAAGGGAGAAATGCATCACAATGTGGTTGAAAATTACCTGTCCTTTTAAACGACGCCAGGGAACAAGACGGGCGTTTCAAAGAAATCTTCAAGTCCAGCCTCAGTGGAGGCTGACACTTGACAAATAAAAATGGCAAGTAATAGGATATATTGGAGTATATGAGTAAGCCATTTGGTGTAAACCTAATTCAGCCTGACCTTGTCTTTCCAAAAGGGCCTGACCATGGCCATTGAGCATGCACTGTATATCTGCTTTAGATATTCTCTATGGCAAGAACAAAGCCCCTTGAGATACAGGTGCAACTTCCCTCCCCCTCCCAACACTGGCACTCCCTTAAGGATTAAGCATCTTTCCTTAGGCTAGGAACTCATTGCTGCACTCAGCTGTGACCACCCAGCTCGAGACAAGAGACTTGCTTCCTTGCCAAGATAGCAGACCCACTACCTGCTGTGTCCATCAAGCACTGTGCCAACAAAGCAATCTTGTCACTATTGTGGGGGGGGGACATTTCAATCCTTTGTGAAACATCTTGTTTGGGGGTATATAACCACTCTGTACACCTCACTTCTTCGCTGCCCTTTCTTCCTTCAGGAAGAAAGGCCCCGGGCCATGGTCCTCAGATTTTAGCTCAGAATAAACTCTCCCAAATTTTACGGATTATTTTTGTCGACACACTTCAGTTCAAAACTTAGCTCAGAACCAAGGAAAGGCATCAATATTTACCATGTCCCCTGAACCATGTGGAGAATAACACCTGGATTTGCCCTCTGGGTGTTTCCCACGGTCGGGCTCAGTGCCCAGGCACGAGCATTTCCGGGACCCAAAATCCCAGAGCAGAACACGCTGGTCTTCCCCTGGGATCAAACACCACACTGCGGAGGGGCAAAGGGGGGCAGGATCTTCCCTCTGCCTCCACTCTCACATCCCTACATCGTCCAGGTTTACCTGAAATATGTTCAGAAAAATGCAGCAGTCACACTGCCCCTGATCATCTGTCTGCAAGGCAACTGCTGGATTTACCCCACTGGATAAAGCCTGTGTGGCTGAGGACCACCTCAGCAGTTGGCCTCTACTAAGCCCCACCCCAGACACAATCAGTCAATCCATTTCTTCAGCTTTTGAAAAGCATGCTGATGTTTAACGTGAAAAAGGAATCCCATCATTGCAGCTCCTTTCTAGAAGACACATCCCTGAGCGCTCTGATGCCAACGCAAGCTCCTCTTGGAGACTTTTCCCCGTGTAAGTGGGTCATTTGGGGAAGGTCTGGGGGGAGGAAGGGTATTAAAGCAGGGAAGGGAAAGAAGAGGGGATAAGAGGTTTCACTTTCAGTTCAATCATTAATTAAGAGGTTCAAAAAGACAGCAATGAGTTTTGGTGTATATTAATGTCCTACAGTATTTCATCAAAAGACATGAGGTAACTATTCGGTCTGGCAAGAAATAAACCAGAATGAAGATCTAAAAAGAAAAAAAAACGATGTGAGTTAAGAATGCTTTCCAATTCAATCCGTGTTACAGCAGAAGACCCCACCTAATGGGACAGAAGGTATCCACAACTGTCCTACTAGAGGAAGCAAGTCCTAAGACACTTCTGTCTCAAACAGCCAGAGGTGCAGCAGCAGAGCGTAACAATGCTGTCAGACCAGCAGACTGCAGGTCAAAGACGGAAATGCACGTTCCAAAAGGGAGACTTGCGTGGATACCTACTGTAACGGAACGATTTAAAAGCTGAATTTAGCAACTGGAAATTTAGCAACCTTTCAGGACTATAGGCATTTAGAAATGATTTCACATTGGAGTGACATGCAGATTCAAGGTACAATTACTGACTATCTTGTAGTGTGCTAAACATGAAAGTACTGATACTAAATAAGCTAAGGTCTCGTATTAACAAAAAACAAAAAAGGTGACAACAGACAAAACTAGGTTCTCATCAATATCACACGTTCAAATTCAAACAGTGATATATGATGCAAAAATGTATCTTGAGGTGCACACATTGCGTGATTTGGGGCACTCACTCTTTGAGCCTTAGGCTTATTAAGTACTAAGTGAACGACACTATCTCTTCAGGAATGTTGGTTCCTCAAAGCAGTGTAACCTCTCCACGATACCCAAAATATAGTGAAAGTGTAAATGCTTCCCAAAGGAAAAAAGATTTCAAAAATAAGAAAAGATATTCTCTCCATAGCATTGTCCAATCATTATACGTAAGTGACAATGTATTTTAGGGTAAACCATGCCTAGAAATCTACTTCCATAAATACAATAAAAATGACAGCATCTCCTTGAAGTTTTCAATTTACTTCCCCACAGACGTTGTTCCATTTGATCCTCACTACGGTTCTCCGCGATGCGCAATGGAGTTGATGTTTTAACATTTTAACACAGAAGAAATTGAGGTTTGGGGAGAATTAAGGCTTCAGCAATTTATAACGGGCATGAAACCAAGAAGCCAGGCTTCTGACTCTCAGTCCAGCACTTCCGACCACAGATCCAGAATACAAAACAACTTCCACATTTCATAAAGTTGACTGCGGATCCTGTAACTATGCTGATAAAATAGCAGAGGAATATTGGGGACTTTTGTTACCAACAAAAACCGTGTGGCCCATGGTTAAAAGAGCAGACGAAGAGTCATAAACGTTTCTTCACATTCACATAACATGCACATTGACGGAGTTTCTGAACAGCTGCAAGGAAATTCCTAAATAGAGCCAAAGAAGAGATATTTTCTAAAGGTCCTGATATAACTTCAGGAGCTCCGCTAAATCCTACAAGCAGAATCAGTTCGCGCGAGGAAAGTCATCAGTCCTGCACCCAGAGTTTCCCAAACGGGGTCGGGGGGGTACCCAGTTACTCCTTCCTGAGACCAACTTTCGGGCAGGTCGTTTTCCCCTCGGAAAACTTCGCAGTGTCTGGGGAGAAGGGGGTGTTTCTGAAGACTACACTGGCCCGCAGCCCGCGCCCGCGGCAGGCCCTCGGGAGCATCCGCGCGCAGGTGAGCGG
>NW_025804417.1:0-2170 GCF_021613505.1 Equus quagga
TCTTCTGGCCTCCACCTAAGCATACCATCTCAAAGAGGAATAAAAGTATGTTTTTCCCAGGTGGTGCTCAGTCTGGTGGAAGGGGGTGAGGGTAATAAACCAGAAATTTAAACCAAGTCGTCTCTGCATAATGGAGTCATAATTAGGACATGATGACAGCTTAGTGGAAAGGGTAACTGACATCTGGAAGGAGTAGAGGCCATCCCTCACAGCATTATTGAGTTGGTTTTCTTTTGAAGTACCTTTGAGTCAGCTTACAAACCACTCAAGAGAAACAGGTTTTCAGTATTTTGTAATCATGCATATTTTATATCCCCAAACTTGGCTCCCAATTTTCCTTTAACTGTTTCCAAAACTTAGATTCAAGGACAAAGATTTGCTCCATGGAGATTGATCAAATAAGTGTCAAAATTCTGAAAGCAACTCATCAGAGACCTTCCAAAGCGGCTTTGAACCTGACAAAGCAATTGCAATCAATGTATTGTCTGCACCCCAGGGAGGCAATAGGTCCCTGTAAAGGTTTCGCCCATTGGAAAGTCAGAGTACAGCCTGCAGGGTCACAAACTCAAACATCAGGGCATCTCCAGAAGCATTAATGACGGAGGCGCCCCCTGCAGGTGAACTGCGTGCCCTGTTAAAGGGCGCAGTGTTCACTTAGCACACTGAGAGCCCACTCTGGGCAGAGAGATTTCTCAAGAGAAACAGGAAATTTAGATGTTTGTGTGAATGCTCCAGATTGCAAAATTTTGTCTATAACGTTCAGAAAAACAATTTCTTTAGACACCTAAAAGGCCAAAAAAAATGTAACCCATCTGCAGAGTGGGCCTGGCACTTGGGCCACCAGGATGTGGCCTCTGCCTTATGCTCATTCCCTCTCCTGTGCCAGCTGGGACTTTTATAGGTAACTATAAAAATCCAGTTGAAATTCTAAAACCTGAAGAATAAAAATGACTCGAGTATGGCACTCACATTGTTAAGCTGTGCACTCAGCAACGCCTGTGGAACTTGTGCCTGGTCTTGTCTATATTCCAGTCTGAGGGACAGCTCCAAACTCCAAAGGACAATAAAGTTATGAGACATGCAACTGCTACACAACTTCTCTGATTCGTGCAAAGGTGAACAACGAGTTTTTCATCCTCAGTCTTAAACCCCTCTGTGTTAGCGATGGAGGGTCCTGCTCTAGCACGGCAGTAAAGATGATAGTTTAAGGTTTTACAAGATTCCTCAAGTTTCACTAAACAGAAAGGTTTAAACGTTTCTCCCTTGGTGCCTGAAAGTTTGGCTGTAGATGAGACCAAAACACTAAACAAAACCCACTTATGTATGTTGGAACTATGACTTCTCAAAGTTGAGAAACAACTCCTCTCAGCTTTTACAAAGTGAGATATGCTGTGGAGTAATTATCTTGGCAGCTGCTTGCTCCAGAGCCTCTCCAGCTCCCTCCCAGTGCCCAGGACAACACCACAGACATCTAGCCCAGTCTAAAAAGAGGAAAACCACACGGTTCTTCAATGTTTACGAGACAGAAAAGAATTTTCCTTGGCGTTATTTTTTGAGATTTTGTATGACATTCTGATTTCTCTTTCTTTTTTGTAAGCACAAAAACATGCCCTCTGGAAGTAGCTTGCTAACTATGTGACCTTGTACAGATTACAAGAACTCTCTGAGTCTTCTGTTCCTCCTTAATAAAATGGTGTTACAAATAACACCACAAAATTAGACTACTATCACTAAATGCCAACAATGTGTTTAACATTTCCCCAACTTTACATACAAATTTAAATTTATCCTTTTAATATTTAAGTTACCTGACCCCTACTCCTAAGAGAGAGAATAAAATCATTTAATTTTTACAAGCTTCACGGCAAATTTCTAACCTATACAAAAATTAAGCAAATACTTAATTATAACATGAAAGATAAAGGGAAGGAAAGCATCAAAAATAACTATAAACACTTCAATTTACTCACAAACTCACAATACAGAAAAGAACAATTTGTGACAACAATAACTCAGAAGGGAAACAGGAAAACAATGGAACATGCTTGAGCTAATGGAGATAAGAGGATATCAGGAAATGGACAATCTCATCTATGAATCTTTTATACAAATCTCATGATAAGCACTAAACAAAAAATCAGAGCAGAGCCATAATTCACAAATAAAGAGA
>NW_025804418.1:0-1917 GCF_021613505.1 Equus quagga
CAAATAAAGAGAAAACTGAGAAAACCATCACAGAAATCCACCAAACTCAAATGGCAGTCAGAAATACAAGGGAAGATTAACAGTGGAAAAATTGAAGAACCTGAAAGTAGGAGATAAAACAGAAGTAGTAAGCCCTCTAATATCAATCACGCTAAATGTAAATAGAACACATTCTCCAATAAAAAGTCACCGAGTGACTGGATGGGTTAAAAAACAAGATCCAACAATATGCTGCCTGCAGGAAACATATGTCAGCTCTAAAGACAGACACAGGCTCAGTGTGAAGGGATGGAAGACAATACTCCAAGCAAATAGCAAACAAAAGAAAGGAAGTGTTGCCATACTTAGATCAAACAAAGTAGACTTCAAGATAAAGAAGATAATGAGAGACAAAGAGGGGCAGTATATAATGATAAAAGGGACATTCAACCAAGAGGACACAACACTTATGAATATACAAGCATCTAACATGGGAGCACCAGAGAATATAAAGCAACTATTAACAGACCTAACAGGAGAAATTGACACAACACAATAAACAGTGGGGGACCTCAATACCCTTCCAAAAGTAAAAGATAGATCATTAAGGCAGAAATTCAACAAAGAAATAGTGGATTTAAATGAAATACTTGACCAGATGGACTTAATAGAAATATGTATAACTTTCCATCCAAAAACAATAGAATACACATTCTTCTGAAGTGCACATGGAACATTCTCAAAGACAGAGCATCGGTTGGGAAACAAGGCAAGCTTCAATAAATTTAGGAAGATTGAAATCATATCAAGCATCTTTTTTGATCATAAGGCCATGAAACTAGAAATAAATTACAAGAAAAAGGCTAGGAAAGTCACAAATGTGTGAGGAGACTACACAACATCCTACTGGACAATCATTGGATCAAAGAAGAATTCAAAGGAGAAATTAAAAAAATACCTGGAGACAAATGAAATGCAGATACAATATACCAACTCTTATGGGATGCCACAAAACGGTGCTAAGAGGGAAAGTTACAGCAATACAGGCCTTTCTCAATAAACAACAAAAATCTCAAATAAGTAATCTTAAACTACACTAAGAGAACTAGCAAAAGAAAAGAAAATGAAGCCCAAAGTCAGCAGAACGAGGGAAATAGTGAAAGTTAGGGCAGAAATAAATGAAATAGAGACTGAAAAAAATAACAAAAAGGATCAATGAAATTAAGAGCTTGTTCTTTGAGAAGATATAGAAAATTGTCAAGCCCTGAGCTAGACTCACTAAAAAAACAGAGAAAGAAGTCTCAAGTAAATAAAGTTAGAAATGGAAAAGGAGAAATTTCAACAGATACCACAGAAATACAAAGGATTACAAGAGAATACTATGAAAAGTTATATGCCAACAAATTGGGTAATCCAGAAGAAATAGATAAATTCTTAGACTCATAAACCTCCCAAGAGTGAATCAAGAAGAAATAGAGAATCTGAATAGACCAATCACAAGTAAAGAGAATGAAACAGTAATCAAAAACCTCCCCAAACTCAAGTGTCCAGGACCAGATGACTTCTCTGGAGAATTCTACCAAACATTCAAAGAAGATTTAATACCTATCCTTGTCCAACTATCCCAAAAATTTGAAGATAATGGAAAGCTTCCTAACTCATCCTATGAGGCCAACATCACCCTGATACGAAAACCAGACAAGGATAACACAAAGAAGGAAAATTGCAGGCCAGTATCACTGATGAACATAAATGCAAAAATCCTCAACAAAATATTGGACAACTAAATACAGCAATACATTAAAAAGATCATACACCACGACCAAGTGGGATTTACTCCAAGGAGACAGGGATGGTTGACCAGCCACAAATCAATGTGATACACCACATTAACAAGATGAGAGATAAAAATCACATGATCATCTCAATAGATGCAGG
>NW_025804419.1:0-1244 GCF_021613505.1 Equus quagga
GTATTTCCCTAATTACTCAAATGCAATTAGCAATAAATAACATAAAACATGAAGCTCTGCTTTGGTTTTTTCATTAGGAAAAAAAATCTTCATCAAACTTGAGATATTTGATTTGAAATGATGTTTCTATTATCCCTCTCTCTTGGATCCACAGTTCTGAGAATTAAGACAGTATAGAGTTTTTTTAATAAACACATATTTGATGGTTCACTTCAATCTGCAGTTTGAGATAGCAACCTCCTTGCCTTCTGCACTCTGAGTTATACCTTATGTCTGACAGTCACAAAGAAAAATAGTCTTTAGATCTGAGTTGGCCATGATAAGGCTAACTTTAAGGGAAATTTATGTCATGAAGGTGGCAGGATTGTTTCAGGGAAGGAGTAAAGTTTAGAATTGAACACAGAAAAAATGCATTACGGGATTTATTTTATAAACGTTTTTTGTTAATTATTTTCAATAGAGAAGGTAACACAACTAAGTGTATGCTAAGTGTACTTAGCTCAAAAATTAAATTGAAATTAATTAAATTAAATCAAATTTCATTCATTCATAAGAAATTGTTTCCACAAGGCCAAATACATGTACCAAGTACTTAAAATCCTATTTAATCAAACTATAAATAATGGAATACTGGGCCAGCAGGCTTCATTTTATTATGTGTGATTGCCAGCTACCTGCATGACAATAACAGGACGTCCTCTTGGAAAATGCTTAAGAGAACAGACTCAAGTTAAACAACCTGAGTTCAAATCCAGATTCTTCCACCAACTGGTTTTGTGACCTTGAGTTTATTAATTAATCTCTTTAAGCATTAGTTTTCTCAGCAATAAAATAGGGATTATGATACTAGCTACTTCACAAGATTATTGTCAGGATTGAAGAAGAGATAGTATGCATAGAGTACTTAGAACAGTGCTTGGGTAACAGAAAATGTGCATTAACTGGTAGGTATTGACTGTCATAATTTTCAATGGTAGGTGTGTGAGCCGGGAGCTAAAAGCTGCATATGTTGTAAAAGCTGATTCATATTTCACATGGCCATATAGCCCTTTTCTTTTCATTTCTAAATATTACCTGTGAGCAACTTGTTCTAAATACTTAGATAGTATCTCTGAGGTTGATAAAGTAAATTCTTTTCTTATTTAAAAATATAAGTAGGAGAAGTTGAATGGTGAAATCCAGAATGAAATGCAGATTTGTTTTCCCTCAAGAAAATACCAGCTGTTGTCACTCACAAAATATCA
>NW_025804420.1:0-1244 GCF_021613505.1 Equus quagga
TGATATTTTGTGAGTGACAACAGCTGGTATTTTCTTGAGGGAAAACAAATCTGCATTTCATTCTGGATTTCACCATTCAACTTCTCCTACTTATATTTTTAAATAAGAAAAGAATTTACTTTATCAACCTCAGAGATACTATCTAAGTATTTAGAACAAGTTGCTCACAGGTAATATTTAGAAATGAAAAGAAAAGGGCTATATGGCCATGTGAAATATGAATCAGCTTTTACAACATATGCAGCTTTTAGCTCCCGGCTCACACACCTACCATTGAAAATTATGACAGTCAATACCTACCAGTTAATGCACATTTTCTGTTACCCAAGCACTGTTCTAAGTACTCTATGCATACTATCTCTTCTTCAATCCTGACAATAATCTTGTGAAGTAGCTAGTATCATAATCCCTATTTTATTGCTGAGAAAACTAATGCTTAAAGAGATTAATTAATAAACTCAAGGTCACAAAACCAGTTGGTGGAAGAATCTGGATTTGAACTCAGGTTGTTTAACTTGAGTCTGTTCTCTTAAGCATTTTCCAAGAGGACGTCCTGTTATTGTCATGCAGGTAGCTGGCAATCACACATAATAAAATGAAGCCTGCTGGCCCAGTATTCCATTATTTATAGTTTGATTAAATAGGATTTTAAGTACTTGGTACATGTATTTGGCCTTGTGGAAACAATTTCTTATGAATGAATGAAATTTGATTTAATTTAATTAATTTCAATTTAATTTTTGAGCTAAGTACACTTAGCATACACTTAGTTGTGTTACCTTCTCTATTGAAAATAATTAACAAAAAACGTTTATAAAATAAATCCCGTAATGCATTTTTTCTGTGTTCAATTCTAAACTTTACTCCTTCCCTGAAACAATCCTGCCACCTTCATGACATAAATTTCCCTTAAAGTTAGCCTTATCATGGCCAACTCAGATCTAAAGACTATTTTTCTTTGTGACTGTCAGACATAAGGTATAACTCAGAGTGCAGAAGGCAAGGAGGTTGCTATCTCAAACTGCAGATTGAAGTGAACCATCAAATATGTGTTTATTAAAAAAACTCTATACTGTCTTAATTCTCAGAACTGTGGATCCAAGAGAGAGGGATAATAGAAACATCATTTCAAATCAAATATCTCAAGTTTGATGAAGATTTTTTTTCCTAATGAAAAAACCAAAGCAGAGCTTCATGTTTTATGTTATTTATTGCTAATTGCATTTGAGTAATTAGGGAAATAC
>NW_025804421.1:0-7682 GCF_021613505.1 Equus quagga
GTAAGTTTGGGTAATTGCAGAGAAGTTGATACCCCATGACGCTAAGGGACGAATCAGGGCACAGCCTGTCAGGGTGTGGCAGGAGCTCACTTTGGGGAAGCCGAGTTCCTGGGGGCAGGAAAGGAGGGGGCCGGGGGAGGCTCTGGCTGAAGAGGCTTTTCAGTTTCGAAAGCTGATTTCTAGTGACTGGCTGAGCTGTGATGAAAGTACTGCAAAAACAGCCTAACCAGCCTGGCCTCTGAGATGCATTAATGAAGTCACCAATGAGGGAAAGTGTATTACTGTTGACCTGGGAGCAGCCACTAGGGCTCAAGGGTGCAGCAAAGCCTCAGTGAGAGACTGAGGAAAAAATGCTTCTAATTCTTAGGTGTTTGTCTCCCTAACACCCAGAAACATCTAATAACTCAGCTTTTAGAGAGACGGGTCCAGGAAGGCGTCATCTTACTCTCATTTTGCAGAGGGCGCTTGACAGGCTCTCCTCGAGAACGCAAGATAAACCCCATTCCACGAAGTCCAAAGGAAGCCAAGTACTGGCTACTCGTAATGGTGTCATGTTCTCGAATGGGTGGTGCTGGGTCTCAAAGTTCAAAAAACACGCAGGACACACATAGACATCATTGGGAATTGGTCCAAGAGGGAGCACTGAGAAAAGCAACAATGAGATGTTTGACCAGGGAGAAGACAGACCTGATTTGGACTGTGACAGAAAGCCAAGGTTGGAAGACAGTCAAAGGTCACCAAGTAGCTAGCTTTACTAAATGCTTAACTATGTTGACTTGCTGCACCTTTTTTGTATTATCTTATTTAATGTTCGCCGCAAACTAGCACCCACATCCTTACTTTATAGATCAAGAAACTCGGGTGTTGATGGGGTGAGCTCTTTGCCTGAGGCTCATAGCAAATGCAGGAGCTGAGGTTCAAACCCAGACAGTCTTGTTCCACAGCCCACAGGGCTTGAGGAGATGCCAGATAGAGACCTGCGGACCCTCTGGGTCTGGAGATCAGAAGGACAAGGTTCCAGGGGAGATGGCCCGGAGGGTGTGGATGCAGAGGGGCTTCCTCAGGCTGCCCCTGAGAGGAAACGTGGGTCCTCTACAAATGGTACCCAGGGGCTTAACAGTCACCTTGGAAGTGAAGGTCATTGCTCAGCCTCAGAAGGGCGCTTCATCCTCCCCGCCTCCCCAGAGCGTGAGGAAAGATGGTGCAGGCTTAGCTACACAATTGAGGTAAATCACAAAGATGGTCTCCTGTTCCCACTTCATTTGGCTGCCTGTTCACTGGGTACCAGAACCCTCCTCACTCTTCATCTTCAAGTCCTTTCTTCTGGGCCTGATGCTCTTTGTTTCACACGGTTCTCTGCACAAGTCCTTTCTGTGCTCGCCCTGTGGCCTATGGTCACTGCTGCTGTCCATGTAGTCCCCACTCCCTCAGCAGCTCAGATGAGGAGCCAAGCTAGCATCACTCCCTGTCCTCCACCTTCCGCCCCTCAGAAGTGACTTCCACAGACTGTGGTCTCTCCACTCATTGCCTGGCCTGGCTTCTGCCACCATCTCTCACACTAAAGCCACTGTGGTACCCAACAAATCTCCCACAGCCTCAGCTGCCTTGCCCTCCTGCCCCAACTGGAATCATCCCGCCACCCCACACACACAACAACCCGAGGTTACCATACACCCCCAACACATTCACATTAATTATTCATGACTCCGTGTTTTGAGTTACAGAAATCCAGTTCTGGTAAACAGGTCAGGCAATGAGAGGAATTTGTTTTAAGAATATGGGACTGGGGCCGGTTAGGTGGCATAGTGGTTAAGTTCCCATGCTCTGCTTCAGCAGCCCAGGGTGCTGAATCCCGGGTTCATGGGTTCAGATCCCGGGTGGGGACCTAGACTGCTCACCAAATCACGCTGTGTGGCATCACCATACAGAAAAGACCGGAAGATTAGCATGGATGTTACCTCAGGGACAATCTTCCTCAAGCAAAATGAGGAACATAGGCAACAGATGTTAGCTTACAGCAAATCTTCCTCACTTAAAAAAAAAAGGATATGGGATCTCTCTGAGAACCAATGATCTTTCCCCAAACACATGACGGAATTAAAACTCTCCCATTCCATTGTCACATAAACTTCTAATCCCAAATTTGAGGCAGTTCCTCAGGCTCCAGGCCCTTTGGGAGGAGAAGGGAGTTGGGCCTCTCCGTATATAACGCATGATGGCCCCACTGGATGCACCATCTTTGCATGTGGAGTAGGCCAAGCAGGAAGGCTTGACCTGGACCTTTTCTCCGCTGAGGTCAGATTAATTGGCAGTTGGCTGTTGTAGGAGGGAATTTGCAAAGACATGGCCATGAGGAAAATCACGCCTGACAGCAAGCATGAAGAAGGCCAACAGAGCTTCTCAATTGTAGGTCAAACTAAACTGTGGGTGCTGCTTTTGGTTTCGCCATTCAGAATCCATTCAGCCTGCCCTCATTTTCCTCTTGGGAACCATCCTGATCCACAGCAGCCAGCTCACGTGCTTCAGGCAGAGTTTACTCTGCCCAGTGGTTGCTCTGCAGGAGGGGGTGGGGCAGCTGGAGCACCGCAAACTCCTGGCCACAGCCTTGGTTGGATTAGCGATGGGTATGGGACCCAACTAGAGCCACTGAGGTGCAATGAGACTTCTGCCAGGACTTTGGGGAGAGAGGCATTCTCTCTTTTTCACTAAACTTGAACCTGGAGGATGCCGCTCTATAGCTGCTGGCAGCCATCTGACAACTGTATAGACCCTGAGAAGGAAGCCGACATGGAGAACAGAGCAGAGATGGAGAGAGACTGGGTACCAGTGATATTTGACCCCATGTATCTAGCCATATACTTCAGCTGGTAAATTCTCTTTTTGGGGGCCGCCCCGTGGCCGACTGGTTAAGTTGGCGTACTCTGCTTCAGCAGCCCAAGGTTTTGCTGGTTTAGATCCTGGGCATGGACATGGCACCACTCATCAGGCCATGCTGAGGTGGTGTCCCACATAGCACAACCAGAGGCAGTCACAATTAGAATAAACAGCTGTGTACTGGCGGCTTTGGAGAGAAGAAGGAAAATAAAAAAGAAGATTCATAATAGATGTTAGTTCAGGTGGCAATCTTAAAAAAAAAAAATTCTTTTTTAGCTTAAACCAGTTTGCTTTGGGTTTTCTGTCATTTGCAACCAAAATACCAATCCACAAACTTACGCTTTTATCTCCAATCTTAATCCAGTTCTTTTTCTAGAATTACTTACACAATATTTGCTAAGTTTTACCCTTCACTAACAATGATTGTTACATTTATAAGAGCATTAAAAATAACTTAAACATTAGTTCTAATGGTAATCACCTCAACATATTTTTCCACAACAGAATTGTCTAAAAAGTGGCAAAAACAATACAAGAGACTATTGGGGAACAATTTAAAGCCCATTTGTCCAAAAGATGCTTCACTCAAATGAACAGTCATGCACCGCATAATGACATTTTTTGTCAGTGCTGGATCACATGAACAACAGTGGTCCCATAGGATTAGCACCATATAGCCTAGGTGTGCAGTAGGCTCTACCATCTAGGTTTGTGTAAGTATACGTTGTGATGTTTGCACAAGGATACTGCCTAACAACACATCTCTGAGAACATATCCCATAGTTAAGTGACCCACAGCTGTGCCTAATTTCATATACTCTTGTTCTAGAGGGTCAAGAAACCAACATTAGCCATGGACAGAGGGGTTTCCTAACATCTTTATACAGCCCTGGCTTGTTTCACCAGAAATTAGAGTTGTAGAATTTTAGGTTTGGATTTGCAAAATTATTTACCTCAAATTTTGATATCTACAGCTTGGAAACACTGCCCCAATGGATTGTGGCTCTTGATTTCTGACTTCCTGGTCTAAATATTCCAATACTCATGCTTAATTGAATCTCAGTTTCTAGAACAGGGGTTGGAAAACCACGACTCACAACTCAAATCTGGCCCACTGCCTACTTGTAAAAAAAAGAGCTTTACTGAAACATATCCACAGTCATTCGTTTCCATCTTCTCTATAGCTGCTTTTGGGTTACGATGGTAGAGTGGAATAGTTGTGAGGGGCCCACAAAGTCTAAAATGATTACTACTTGGCCCTTTACAGAAAAAGTTTGCTGACTTCTGCTCTAGAACATCAGTACAAAAAGTTATGTTTAAAAAAAAACCCAATTTAAAAAGTCTTCAGCATATAATTTTTCATCTTTAACTACACAATGTAGGCATGAGTTAAATAAATTTAAACAAAGTATAAGTACTTTTTTTAAACCCTATGATCTCCTCTTCAGCTGATATCAGCCTTTGTGCTCCTCTTCCAGAGCTCAGCATCCCACAGGCATTTCTGTGCGTTCACTCTCGCAGAGCACAGGCCTGACTCCGGGGCTGCTTAACAGGAACATCCCAACAGGCAGTTTGCCATTTATAATCATTGTTCTCTGCTCTTAGGGAACTAACTGCTTCTGCTAACCCTTCAGCTCGTCTCTGTCTCTGTGTTCAAGCTCTTCTGTTGGACAAGCAGGGCCCAGGGAGGAATATCCAGGTGGGGTCCTAGGACCTGGATTCGATGGAACTGACCTGAGGGCTGTGGAACCAAGAGCCGAAACCAGCTTATGGAGAGTAGGGTTGAAAACCACTACTCTAATATAAGCAGGAAGATTCCAAAGTGGGAAGACAGGTTGCGAAATTTAACTGCTGCTCCAAGCTGCCCCTTCTTAGCAGAGGCAGGTCCTGCAGCCAGCTTTGGTGTCTTTATAGTTGCAGCTCTTCCTTATGGCACACTCTGGATCCCCAGGCCGGGTCACTGAGGCTCAGAGTGGAGGATGGGGCTTCAGGAGGCTGGGCGAGCAGAGACCAGGGAAAGTCAGATGGATTCTCATGCAGAGCTGCCTCTGGCAGGAGAGGTCCTGGCCTTATAGACTCCACCACCTTGAAGATGTCTGATGGTGGACCCCATCTGCAGCTTTCTCAGGTCACCTCGTGACCAATGTACCCAGAGGGCAGTATTCCAGAGCCCTTCTGGGCCACCCTGCTCCTGTAGGTCATCAGGGGATCTGGGAAATCAGAAGATGCTTGATAAACCATAGGCTACTAGTTATGGTCTTAGTTGCAAGCAACAGAAACCAACTCTGACCACCTTTAGCAAGAAATGGGTATTTATTTGAAGAACTCGGTAGCTCACAGAATGAAGAGCTGAACAACCAGGCACTGGGAGGATAGCGATAGTGGGTCTGGAGATCACAGTGGCAGGGATCCATGGACTTTCTCTTGGAGGGTATTACTGTGAGGTGACTCAGCCCCACCGACCTTCTCCTCCTCGTGCCATCACTCAGAAGTCAAATTCCAAGGATATGGGATTTGATTGGCCCAGTCTGGGTTGTGTGTCCTGCAGGCAGCCCACAGGGACTGGGGTGGAAGTGGGGTCCTGCCACTGGCAGCTCTCCAGAAGGCACAGAGAATGGGGAAGGAGCAGTATTTCCAAAGGAAAGAGAAGAAACGCAGAAGGAAGATGCAGGAAGGAGGGGGGCCACTCCCCACAGTCACCGTGAGAGGGAACATCCTGGGTGGAGGAGCCCAGGGAGTTTTCCCACGCAAATTCTATGCTGTTGCAGCAAGAGAACCTGCCACGGGGTCAGTAAGAAGTACAACAATGGAGTGTGCCTGCTTCCTGTGCTCCACTGGCCGCTGCAGAGGCACCTTCCACCTCCGTCTGCCCTGCTCGGCACACACCTGGAAGGCGACAGTCTGCTGCCCACCCCCTTCCCCAAGAAACAGAAGTTAATGCAGCTGTAGACACTATTTTTGCACGATTGATGCATGCTTTCTGGGCAGGCATTTTCCTCTCCCCTGCCCGCCCCCCATCACCTATTCCAGAAGACATGTCACTAAGGGAAGAGGCAGGGACCCAGAACTGATCGAGTTTTAGAACAATAGGCTTAATTCCTTGCACACCTGATTTTTCAGACTGAGAGTCCTACCCTCCAGTGTGGGGACTCACCCTGTTGGCCGAGACCACTCACACACAGCGGACTGATGACAGACCCAAGAATGAGAGCCCTGCCATTCGAGGGCACGGGGAGCTGGGTTGAATCGTACGCAGTGATGTGGAGCCTCTCGGAGGCCAGGTTCAGGGTGACTCCCCCCGGCTGCGTGGGGGAGAGTCCCACAGAACACTAAATGCCCTGAGCAGATCCAGGGCCAAGGGCAGGACCAAGAAAGGGAGTGGTGCAGACTGGTAGAGGCTGCAGACCAGATGAATTCCTCATTTCTAGGAAATGCAGAAAAAGAGAGGCACGGAGGGGGATTTTAAGTCCCTTATATCAGACTTGGAATTTCTAGAAGAATGGACCATCTTCCATGAGAGAGAAGGAGCAATTCCAAAAGCAGCAGCCAGGGGTCTTCCTCCAGGACAGAGAGGTTTTTACCAGAACTGGCAGCCCTGGTGGCACCTGGCAGGTGTCACGGGCCATCAGACAGGGGCACCTCTACCTAAGGCAGCCAAGACCGAGGGCCCCAGTGCTCACCAAATGTTCAGGGAGCTGGGCTTGATGCAAACCGAATTCAGGGGAGGATTCTGAAACCACAGCAAAGCTGGAGGGAACAAGGTGTAGTTCCAAGACAGCTCTTAGGAACTGAGGCCCTGTAACTGTCTCTGTTGGCTGTGCTTTGAGGAGTGATTGACATTTCATGGAAGTCTTCACCCATGAAGCCGTAAACTCTCAGTGAAATATGTGGAAGTGAGGTGTGCTTGGGAAGGTCTCAGGAGACAACGGGGAGCAGAAGCAGGAGCCATGATGGGCCCCCAGGATTCTAGACCCCACTGACCCCTAACCTCTGCCATGGCAGACAGCCGAGGCCCAGGGACAGGACAATAACTGAGGAAGAAGCAGATGTGGCTGGAGATTGGGGGCAGGAGCTAGCCCACAGTTATTGCTGCCTTTAAGCAAAGACCACAGGGAAAGCGCCCCACTCAGGTGAGACACTCAGAGGCTTCTCTGGATCCAAGAAAAGTTCTGCTGGGCCCCTGGTAGTAGAGGATAGGAGGAGGGACGGGCACAGTGCCCAGGAGGGAGGAGAGAACTTGGCCCAGTGTGTAGGGTCCAGTGGCTGTCCCTGAGAGACCCTGAGGAGTGTCTCACCCACAGGGCTAGGCACAGTTCGTCTGGGGCAGAGCCCAGTCTCCCCCGCCATCATAGAGACACAAAGACTTATTAGGAAAAGAGAAAAAGAAAGACTTATTAGGAAGACACTGTGGAAGGGTAATGTTTGGAAATAATAATACAGATGGTTCCTCAGGCAAAATACCACCATTTTTAGAAGGAGGGATTTCACCCTGCAGGTAGTTGAGGGGTCAATAGTGAGCGGAAATGAAGAGAGCAAGAGCATGGGCGAGGTCTCCCAATGTGGGGCTGTGCCCCACTTCATGGAGGAGAGGCCAGCAAGATCCCAGAGGAGGACCATCTGTATGACAGGTGGCAGGGTCACAGACATCATCCCCAGGACACTGAAGCAGCTGAATGATTCCTGGGTCCTCAAACCAAAGAGTCAGAGAATCTGAGGTGGTCAAGATGGCTGATGGGCCTGAAAGGACAAGGGCCTTCTCAATGGGGACACACATGAACTGAAGAATGTGGACAAGACAGACAATAGAC
>NW_025804422.1:0-7682 GCF_021613505.1 Equus quagga
GTCTATTGTCTGTCTTGTCCACATTCTTCAGTTCATGTGTGTCCCCATTGAGAAGGCCCTTGTCCTTTCAGGCCCATCAGCCATCTTGACCACCTCAGATTCTCTGACTCTTTGGTTTGAGGACCCAGGAATCATTCAGCTGCTTCAGTGTCCTGGGGATGATGTCTGTGACCCTGCCACCTGTCATACAGATGGTCCTCCTCTGGGATCTTGCTGGCCTCTCCTCCATGAAGTGGGGCACAGCCCCACATTGGGAGACCTCGCCCATGCTCTTGCTCTCTTCATTTCCGCTCACTATTGACCCCTCAACTACCTGCAGGGTGAAATCCCTCCTTCTAAAAATGGTGGTATTTTGCCTGAGGAACCATCTGTATTATTATTTCCAAACATTACCCTTCCACAGTGTCTTCCTAATAAGTCTTTCTTTTTCTCTTTTCCTAATAAGTCTTTGTGTCTCTATGATGGCGGGGGAGACTGGGCTCTGCCCCAGACGAACTGTGCCTAGCCCTGTGGGTGAGACACTCCTCAGGGTCTCTCAGGGACAGCCACTGGACCCTACACACTGGGCCAAGTTCTCTC
Organism: Equus quagga; assembly: GCF_021613505.1. Classification (NCBI taxonomy): domain Eukaryota; kingdom Metazoa; phylum Chordata; class Mammalia; order Perissodactyla; family Equidae; genus Equus; species Equus quagga. Next base: position 580 of record NW_025804422.1, read on the forward strand.
CTCCCTCCTGGGCACTGTGCCCGTCCCTCCTCCTATCCTCTACTACCAGGGGCCCAGCAGAACTTTTCTTGGATCCAGAGAAGCCTCTGAGTGTCTCACCTGAGTGGGGCGCTTTCCCTGTGGTCTTTGCTTAAAGGCAGCAATAACTGTGGGCTAGCTCCTGCCCCCAATCTCCAGCCACATCTGCTTCTTCCTCAGTTATTGTCCTGTCCCTGGGCCTCGGCTGTCTGCCATGGCAGAGGTTAGGGGTCAGTGGGGTCTAGAATCCTGGGGGCCCATCATGGCTCCTGCTTCTGCTCCCCGTTGTCTCCTGAGACCTTCCCAAGCACACCTCACTTCCACATATTTCACTGAGAGTTTACGGCTTCATGGGTGAAGACTTCCATGAAATGTCAATCACTCCTCAAAGCACAGCCAACAGAGACAGTTACAGGGCCTCAGTTCCTAAGAGCTGTCTTGGAACTACACCTTGTTCCCTCCAGCTTTGCTGTGGTTTCAGAATCCTCCCCTGAATTCGGTTTGCATCAAGCCCAGCTCCCTGAACATTTGGTGAGCACTGGGGCCCTCGGTCTTGGCTGCCTTAGGTAGAGGTGCCCCTGTCTGATGGCCCGTGACACCTGCCAGGTGCCACCAGGGCTGCCAGTTCTGGTAAAAACCTCTCTGTCCTGGAGGAAGACCCCTGGCTGCTGCTTTTGGAATTGCTCCTTCTCTCTCATGGAAGATGGTCCATTCTTCTAGAAATTCCAAGTCTGATATAAGGGACTTAAAATCCCCCTCCGTGCCTCTCTTTTTCTGCATTTCCTAGAAATGAGGAATTCATCTGGTCTGCAGCCTCTACCAGTCTGCACCACTCCCTTTCTTGGTCCTGCCCTTGGCCCTGGATCTGCTCAGGGCATTTAGTGTTCTGTGGGACTCTCCCCCACGCAGCCGGGGGGAGTCACCCTGAACCTGGCCTCCGAGAGGCTCCACATCACTGCGTACGATTCAACCCAGCTCCCCGTGCCCTCGAATGGCAGGGCTCTCATTCTTGGGTCTGTCATCAGTCCGCTGTGTGTGAGTGGTCTCGGCCAACAGGGTGAGTCCCCACACTGGAGGGTAGGACTCTCAGTCTGAAAAATCAGGTGTGCAAGGAATTAAGCCTATTGTTCTAAAACTCGATCAGTTCTGGGTCCCTGCCTCTTCCCTTAGTGACATGTCTTCTGGAATAGGTGATGGGGGGCGGGCAGGGGAGAGGAAAATGCCTGCCCAGAAAGCATGCATCAATCGTGCAAAAATAGTGTCTACAGCTGCATTAACTTCTGTTTCTTGGGGAAGGGGGTGGGCAGCAGACTGTCGCCTTCCAGGTGTGTGCCGAGCAGGGCAGACGGAGGTGGAAGGTGCCTCTGCAGCGGCCAGTGGAGCACAGGAAGCAGGCACACTCCATTGTTGTACTTCTTACTGACCCCGTGGCAGGTTCTCTTGCTGCAACAGCATAGAATTTGCGTGGGAAAACTCCCTGGGCTCCTCCACCCAGGATGTTCCCTCTCACGGTGACTGTGGGGAGTGGCCCCCCTCCTTCCTGCATCTTCCTTCTGCGTTTCTTCTCTTTCCTTTGGAAATACTGCTCCTTCCCCATTCTCTGTGCCTTCTGGAGAGCTGCCAGTGGCAGGACCCCACTTCCACCCCAGTCCCTGTGGGCTGCCTGCAGGACACACAACCCAGACTGGGCCAATCAAATCCCATATCCTTGGAATTTGACTTCTGAGTGATGGCACGAGGAGGAGAAGGTCGGTGGGGCTGAGTCACCTCACAGTAATACCCTCCAAGAGAAAGTCCATGGATCCCTGCCACTGTGATCTCCAGACCCACTATCGCTATCCTCCCAGTGCCTGGTTGTTCAGCTCTTCATTCTGTGAGCTACCGAGTTCTTCAAATAAATACCCATTTCTTGCTAAAGGTGGTCAGAGTTGGTTTCTGTTGCTTGCAACTAAGACCATAACTAGTAGCCTATGGTTTATCAAGCATCTTCTGATTTCCCAGATCCCCTGATGACCTACAGGAGCAGGGTGGCCCAGAAGGGCTCTGGAATACTGCCCTCTGGGTACATTGGTCACGAGGTGACCTGAGAAAGCTGCAGATGGGGTCCACCATCAGACATCTTCAAGGTGGTGGAGTCTATAAGGCCAGGACCTCTCCTGCCAGAGGCAGCTCTGCATGAGAATCCATCTGACTTTCCCTGGTCTCTGCTCGCCCAGCCTCCTGAAGCCCCATCCTCCACTCTGAGCCTCAGTGACCCGGCCTGGGGATCCAGAGTGTGCCATAAGGAAGAGCTGCAACTATAAAGACACCAAAGCTGGCTGCAGGACCTGCCTCTGCTAAGAAGGGGCAGCTTGGAGCAGCAGTTAAATTTCGCAACCTGTCTTCCCACTTTGGAATCTTCCTGCTTATATTAGAGTAGTGGTTTTCAACCCTACTCTCCATAAGCTGGTTTCGGCTCTTGGTTCCACAGCCCTCAGGTCAGTTCCATCGAATCCAGGTCCTAGGACCCCACCTGGATATTCCTCCCTGGGCCCTGCTTGTCCAACAGAAGAGCTTGAACACAGAGACAGAGACGAGCTGAAGGGTTAGCAGAAGCAGTTAGTTCCCTAAGAGCAGAGAACAATGATTATAAATGGCAAACTGCCTGTTGGGATGTTCCTGTTAAGCAGCCCCGGAGTCAGGCCTGTGCTCTGCGAGAGTGAACGCACAGAAATGCCTGTGGGATGCTGAGCTCTGGAAGAGGAGCACAAAGGCTGATATCAGCTGAAGAGGAGATCATAGGGTTTAAAAAAAGTACTTATACTTTGTTTAAATTTATTTAACTCATGCCTACATTGTGTAGTTAAAGATGAAAAATTATATGCTGAAGACTTTTTAAATTGGGTTTTTTTTTAAACATAACTTTTTGTACTGATGTTCTAGAGCAGAAGTCAGCAAACTTTTTCTGTAAAGGGCCAAGTAGTAATCATTTTAGACTTTGTGGGCCCCTCACAACTATTCCACTCTACCATCGTAACCCAAAAGCAGCTATAGAGAAGATGGAAACGAATGACTGTGGATATGTTTCAGTAAAGCTCTTTTTTTTACAAGTAGGCAGTGGGCCAGATTTGAGTTGTGAGTCGTGGTTTTCCAACCCCTGTTCTAGAAACTGAGATTCAATTAAGCATGAGTATTGGAATATTTAGACCAGGAAGTCAGAAATCAAGAGCCACAATCCATTGGGGCAGTGTTTCCAAGCTGTAGATATCAAAATTTGAGGTAAATAATTTTGCAAATCCAAACCTAAAATTCTACAACTCTAATTTCTGGTGAAACAAGCCAGGGCTGTATAAAGATGTTAGGAAACCCCTCTGTCCATGGCTAATGTTGGTTTCTTGACCCTCTAGAACAAGAGTATATGAAATTAGGCACAGCTGTGGGTCACTTAACTATGGGATATGTTCTCAGAGATGTGTTGTTAGGCAGTATCCTTGTGCAAACATCACAACGTATACTTACACAAACCTAGATGGTAGAGCCTACTGCACACCTAGGCTATATGGTGCTAATCCTATGGGACCACTGTTGTTCATGTGATCCAGCACTGACAAAAAATGTCATTATGCGGTGCATGACTGTTCATTTGAGTGAAGCATCTTTTGGACAAATGGGCTTTAAATTGTTCCCCAATAGTCTCTTGTATTGTTTTTGCCACTTTTTAGACAATTCTGTTGTGGAAAAATATGTTGAGGTGATTACCATTAGAACTAATGTTTAAGTTATTTTTAATGCTCTTATAAATGTAACAATCATTGTTAGTGAAGGGTAAAACTTAGCAAATATTGTGTAAGTAATTCTAGAAAAAGAACTGGATTAAGATTGGAGATAAAAGCGTAAGTTTGTGGATTGGTATTTTGGTTGCAAATGACAGAAAACCCAAAGCAAACTGGTTTAAGCTAAAAAAGAATTTTTTTTTTTTAAGATTGCCACCTGAACTAACATCTATTATGAATCTTCTTTTTTATTTTCCTTCTTCTCTCCAAAGCCGCCAGTACACAGCTGTTTATTCTAATTGTGACTGCCTCTGGTTGTGCTATGTGGGACACCACCTCAGCATGGCCTGATGAGTGGTGCCATGTCCATGCCCAGGATCTAAACCAGCAAAACCTTGGGCTGCTGAAGCAGAGTACGCCAACTTAACCAGTCGGCCACGGGGCGGCCCCCAAAAAGAGAATTTACCAGCTGAAGTATATGGCTAGATACATGGGGTCAAATATCACTGGTACCCAGTCTCTCTCCATCTCTGCTCTGTTCTCCATGTCGGCTTCCTTCTCAGGGTCTATACAGTTGTCAGATGGCTGCCAGCAGCTATAGAGCGGCATCCTCCAGGTTCAAGTTTAGTGAAAAAGAGAGAATGCCTCTCTCCCCAAAGTCCTGGCAGAAGTCTCATTGCACCTCAGTGGCTCTAGTTGGGTCCCATACCCATCGCTAATCCAACCAAGGCTGTGGCCAGGAGTTTGCGGTGCTCCAGCTGCCCCACCCCCTCCTGCAGAGCAACCACTGGGCAGAGTAAACTCTGCCTGAAGCACGTGAGCTGGCTGCTGTGGATCAGGATGGTTCCCAAGAGGAAAATGAGGGCAGGCTGAATGGATTCTGAATGGCGAAACCAAAAGCAGCACCCACAGTTTAGTTTGACCTACAATTGAGAAGCTCTGTTGGCCTTCTTCATGCTTGCTGTCAGGCGTGATTTTCCTCATGGCCATGTCTTTGCAAATTCCCTCCTACAACAGCCAACTGCCAATTAATCTGACCTCAGCGGAGAAAAGGTCCAGGTCAAGCCTTCCTGCTTGGCCTACTCCACATGCAAAGATGGTGCATCCAGTGGGGCCATCATGCGTTATATACGGAGAGGCCCAACTCCCTTCTCCTCCCAAAGGGCCTGGAGCCTGAGGAACTGCCTCAAATTTGGGATTAGAAGTTTATGTGACAATGGAATGGGAGAGTTTTAATTCCGTCATGTGTTTGGGGAAAGATCATTGGTTCTCAGAGAGATCCCATATCCTTTTTTTTTTAAGTGAGGAAGATTTGCTGTAAGCTAACATCTGTTGCCTATGTTCCTCATTTTGCTTGAGGAAGATTGTCCCTGAGGTAACATCCATGCTAATCTTCCGGTCTTTTCTGTATGGTGATGCCACACAGCGTGATTTGGTGAGCAGTCTAGGTCCCCACCCGGGATCTGAACCCATGAACCCGGGATTCAGCACCCTGGGCTGCTGAAGCAGAGCATGGGAACTTAACCACTATGCCACCTAACCGGCCCCAGTCCCATATTCTTAAAACAAATTCCTCTCATTGCCTGACCTGTTTACCAGAACTGGATTTCTGTAACTCAAAACACGGAGTCATGAATAATTAATGTGAATGTGTTGGGGGTGTATGGTAACCTCGGGTTGTTGTGTGTGTGGGGTGGCGGGATGATTCCAGTTGGGGCAGGAGGGCAAGGCAGCTGAGGCTGTGGGAGATTTGTTGGGTACCACAGTGGCTTTAGTGTGAGAGATGGTGGCAGAAGCCAGGCCAGGCAATGAGTGGAGAGACCACAGTCTGTGGAAGTCACTTCTGAGGGGCGGAAGGTGGAGGACAGGGAGTGATGCTAGCTTGGCTCCTCATCTGAGCTGCTGAGGGAGTGGGGACTACATGGACAGCAGCAGTGACCATAGGCCACAGGGCGAGCACAGAAAGGACTTGTGCAGAGAACCGTGTGAAACAAAGAGCATCAGGCCCAGAAGAAAGGACTTGAAGATGAAGAGTGAGGAGGGTTCTGGTACCCAGTGAACAGGCAGCCAAATGAAGTGGGAACAGGAGACCATCTTTGTGATTTACCTCAATTGTGTAGCTAAGCCTGCACCATCTTTCCTCACGCTCTGGGGAGGCGGGGAGGATGAAGCGCCCTTCTGAGGCTGAGCAATGACCTTCACTTCCAAGGTGACTGTTAAGCCCCTGGGTACCATTTGTAGAGGACCCACGTTTCCTCTCAGGGGCAGCCTGAGGAAGCCCCTCTGCATCCACACCCTCCGGGCCATCTCCCCTGGAACCTTGTCCTTCTGATCTCCAGACCCAGAGGGTCCGCAGGTCTCTATCTGGCATCTCCTCAAGCCCTGTGGGCTGTGGAACAAGACTGTCTGGGTTTGAACCTCAGCTCCTGCATTTGCTATGAGCCTCAGGCAAAGAGCTCACCCCATCAACACCCGAGTTTCTTGATCTATAAAGTAAGGATGTGGGTGCTAGTTTGCGGCGAACATTAAATAAGATAATACAAAAAAGGTGCAGCAAGTCAACATAGTTAAGCATTTAGTAAAGCTAGCTACTTGGTGACCTTTGACTGTCTTCCAACCTTGGCTTTCTGTCACAGTCCAAATCAGGTCTGTCTTCTCCCTGGTCAAACATCTCATTGTTGCTTTTCTCAGTGCTCCCTCTTGGACCAATTCCCAATGATGTCTATGTGTGTCCTGCGTGTTTTTTGAACTTTGAGACCCAGCACCACCCATTCGAGAACATGACACCATTACGAGTAGCCAGTACTTGGCTTCCTTTGGACTTCGTGGAATGGGGTTTATCTTGCGTTCTCGAGGAGAGCCTGTCAAGCGCCCTCTGCAAAATGAGAGTAAGATGACGCCTTCCTGGACCCGTCTCTCTAAAAGCTGAGTTATTAGATGTTTCTGGGTGTTAGGGAGACAAACACCTAAGAATTAGAAGCATTTTTTCCTCAGTCTCTCACTGAGGCTTTGCTGCACCCTTGAGCCCTAGTGGCTGCTCCCAGGTCAACAGTAATACACTTTCCCTCATTGGTGACTTCATTAATGCATCTCAGAGGCCAGGCTGGTTAGGCTGTTTTTGCAGTACTTTCATCACAGCTCAGCCAGTCACTAGAAATCAGCTTTCGAAACTGAAAAGCCTCTTCAGCCAGAGCCTCCCCCGGCCCCCTCCTTTCCTGCCCCCAGGAACTCGGCTTCCCCAAAGTGAGCTCCTGCCACACCCTGACAGGCTGTGCCCTGATTCGTCCCTTAGCGTCATGGGGTATCAACTTCTCTGCAATTACCCAAACTTAC
>NW_025804423.1:0-4987 GCF_021613505.1 Equus quagga
GAAGGACAAGGCTCCAGGGAAGATGGCCCAGAGAGGGTAGACACCAAGGGGCTTCCTCAGCCTGCCCCTGAGAGGAAACGTGGGTCCTCTACAAATGGCACCCAGGGGCTCAACAGTCACTTGGAAGTGAAGGTGAGACTGCTCAGCCCCAGGAGGGCATGGACTCCTCCGTCTGCTGGGTTCCCCTGAACACACGAAATGTGCGGTTCTCTGGGCTGCACAAGGTACAAGGTGGATGGATAGCAGGTGTCATCATCCACGAGGATCTCCACAGCGAGCAGCACAGGCTTCACTGCTGTAGGAGGGCCTGGCTGGTGGACATCAGAGCAGGGGCTGCCTGTCCTGCCCACCACAACCCAACCCCACAGTCCTGCAAGCAGGGGCAAAGGTGGGTTCTTGTTGGACTTCTCTTTTCTCTGCCACTTTTGGGGTAACACGGAAGAAGGGGCATTCTCCAAGACGCTGCCCTCCCCACACTGAAGGTCTTGCCTTTCTTGACTTCGCCCTTCCTCCCCCCACCCCTCCTCCACCCCGCCGACTGTTTAGGTGGACAATTAACTCCCCTAGAGTGTGAGGAAAGATGGCACAGGCTTAGCTCCACAACTGAGGTAAATCACGAAGATGGTCTCCTGTTCCCCACTTCATTTGGCTGCCTGTTCACTGTATTCTAGAACCTTCCTCACTCTTCATCTTCAAGTCCTCTCTTCTGGGCCTGACACTCTTTATTTCACATGGTTCTCTTCACAAGTCCTTTCTGTGCTCACCCTGTGGCCTGCAGTCACTGCTGCTGTCCGTGTAGTCCCCACCCCCTCAGCAGCTCAGATGAGGAGCCAAGCCAGTACTGCTCCTTATCCTCTACCTCCCGCCCCTCAGAAGTGACTTCCACAGACTGTGGTCTCTCCACTCATTGCCTGGCCTGGATCCTGCCACCATCTCTCACACCAAAGCCACTGTTGTACCCAACAAATCTCAAACAGCCTCAGCTGCCCCAGCTACTGGCCTCACCCTCCTGCTCCAGCTGGAATCATCCTGCCACACACCACCATCCAATCACACAAGCCCAAGATTTGCAAAATACACACTACACATTCACAATAATTATTTATGACTCCATATTTTGAGTTACAGAAATCTAGCTCTAGCAATTACCTCAAGCAGTGAGAGGAATTTGTTTTAAGAATATGGGGTCTCTCTGGGAACCGAGGATCTTTCCTCAAACACCTGATGGAATTAAAACTCATCTATTACATTTTCACACATAAACTTCTAATCCCAAATTTGAGGCAGTTTCTCAGGCTGCAGGCACTTTTGGAGGAGAAAGGTGTTGGGCCCCTCCGTATATAATACATGATGGCCCCACTGGATGCACCATCTTTGTGTGTGGAGTAGGCTAAGCAGGAAGGCTTGACCTGGACCTTTTCTCCGCTGAGGTCAGATGAATTGGCAGTTGGCTGTTGTAGGAGACAATATGCCAAGGCATGGCCATGAGGAAAATCACGCCTGACAGCAAGCATGAAGAAGGGCAACAGAGCTTCTCAATTGTAGGTCAAACTAAACTGTGGGTGCAGCTTTTGGTTTTGCCATTCAGAATCCATTCAGCCTGCCCTCATTTTCCTCTGGGGAACCATCCTGATCCACAGCAATCAGCCCATGTGCTTCAAGCAGAGTTTACTCTGCCCCGTGGGTGCCCTGCAGTAGGGGATGGGGCAGCTGGAGCACCGCAAACTCCTGGCCACAGCCTTGGTTGGATTAGCGATGGGTATGGGATCCAACTAGAGCCACTGAGGTGCAATGAGATTTTTGCTGGGACTTTGGGGAGAGAGGAATTCTCTCTTTTTCACTAAACTTGAACCTGGAGGATGCCGCTGTATAGCTGCTGGCAGCCATCTGACAACTGTATAGAGCCTGAGAAGGAAGTCGACATGGAGAACAGAGTAGAGATGGAGAGAGACTGGGTCCCAGTGATATTTGATCCCATGTATCTAGCCATATACGTCAGCTGGTAAATTCTCTTTTTGGCTTAAACCAATTTGATTTGGGTTTTCTGTCACTTGCAACCAAAACACCAAACGACAAACTTACGCTTCTATCTCCAGTCCTAGACCAGTTCTTTTTCTTGAATTACGCAATGTTTGCTAAGTTTTTATCCTTCACTAAGAATGATTGTTAAAATTTCTAACAGTATTAAAAATAACTTAAACATTAATTCTAATGCTAACCACCTCAACATATTTTTCCACTTCAGAATCAATTGTCTAAAATATGGCAAAAACAATCCAAGAGACTATTTAAAGGCCATTTGTCCATAAGATGCTTCACTTAAAGGAATACATTCATGCACTGCTTAACAATATTTTGGTCAGTGATGGATCACATATACGATGGTGGTCTCAAAGATTAGTACCATGTAGCCTAGGTGTGCAATAGGCTATACCATCTAGGTTTGTGTAAGTACACTCTGTCATATTGGCATAATAGGGACACCGCCTAACAACACATCCCTCAGAAGGTATTCCTCATCGTTAAGCATGCATGACTGTACCTGATTTCATATATTCTTGTTCTAAAGGGTCAAGAAACCAACATTAGCCATGGAGAGCGAGGTTTCCTAACATCTTTATAGAGCCCTGGATTGTTTCACCACAAATTGGAGTTGTAGAATTTTAGGTTTGGATTTGTAAAACTATTTGCTTCAAAGTTTGATCTGTGCAGCTTGAAAAGCTTCCTTGAGTGAATTGTGGCTTTTGATTTATGAGTTCCTGTTATAAACGATTCCTGTACTCTTGCTTAATTGAATCTCAGTTTCTAGAGCAGGGGTTGGACAACTATGACTCACCAGCCAAATCTTGCCCACTTCCTACTTATATAAACAGAGCTTCACTGGAACATATCCAGGTTCATTTGTTTCCATATTCTCTATAGCTACTTTTGGATTACAACGGCACAATTGAGTAGTTGTGAGGGGCCCAGAAAGCCTAAAATAAGTTACTACCTGGCCCTTTTCAGAAAAAGTTTGCTGACTTCTGTTCTAGAACCTCAGTCCAAAATTATACGTTATTTAGCATGTAATTTTTCATCTTTAATTACACAATGTAGGCATGAGTTAAATAAATTTAAACAAAGCATAACTAAGTACTTTTTTTAAACCCTATGATCTCTTCAGCTGATATCAGCCTTTGCGCTCCTCTTCCAGAGATCAGCATCCCACAGGCTTTTCTGTGCGTTCACTCTCACAGAGCACAGGCCTGACTCTGGGGCTGCTTAACAGGAACACCCCAACAGGCAGTTTGCCATTTATAATCGTTGTTCTCTGCTCTTAGGGAACTAACTGCTTCTGCTAACCTTTCAGCTCGTCTCTGTCTCTCAGTGTCCAAGCTCTTCTGTCGGACAAGCAGGGCCCAGGGAGGAATATCCAAGAGGGCTCTCAGGACCTGAATGCGATGGAACTGACCTGAGGGCTGTGGAACCAAGAGCTGAAATCAGCTTATGGAGAGTAGGGTTGAAAACCACTACTCTAATATAAGCAGGCAGATTCCAAAGTGGGAAGACAGGTTGCGAAATTTAACTGCTGCTCCAAGCTGCCCCTTCTCAGCAGAGGCAGGTCCTGCAGCCTGCTTTGGTGTCTTTATAATTGCAGCTCTTCCTTATGGCACACTCTGGGTCCCCAGGCCGGGTCACTGAGGCTCAGAGTGGAGGATGGGGCCTCAAGGCTGGGCGAGCAGAGACCAGGGAAAGTCAGATGGATTCTCATGCAGAGCTGCCTCTGGCAGGAGAGGTCCTGGCCTTATAGACTCCACCACCTTGAAGCTGTCTGATGGTGGGCCCCATCTGCAGCCTTCTCGTGTCATCTCGTGACCAATGTACCCAGAGGGCAGTATTCCAGAGCCCTTCTTAGCCACCCTGCTCCTGCAGGCCATCAGGGGATCTGGGAAACCAGAGGATGCCTGATAAACCAGAGGCTATGAGTTACGTTTTTAAATGCAAGCAACAGAAACTGACTCTGACCACCTTTAGCAAGAGATGGGTATTGTTGACGAAAATAATCCATAACTAATCTATAAGTGAAAATTTGGATGAGTTTATTCTGAGCTGAAATCTGAGGACCATGGCCCGGGGCCTTTCTTCCTGAAGGAAGAAAGGGCACCAAGGAAGTGGGGTGCACAGAGTGGTCATATACCCCCAAACAGGATGTTTCACATAGGATTGAAATGGCCCTTTTACAATAGTCGCGAGACAGCTCTGTCTGCACAGCGATTGATGGAAATAGCAGGTAGGTCTGCTGTCTCGGTGAACACAGCAGGATGGCAGGTCTGTTGTCTCCAGCTGAGTGGTCACAGGTGAGCACTGTAATCGGTTCCTAGCCTAAGGAAAGATGCTTAATCTTTAAGGAAATGCCAACGTTGGGAGGGGGAGGGAAGTTGCACCTTTATCTCAAAGGCCTTTGTTCTTGGCATAGGAAATGTATATACAATGCATGCTCAACGGGCACAGTCAGGCCCTTTTGGAAAAAACAAAGTCAGACCGAATTAGGTTTATATGAAATGGCTTCCTCATATACTCCAATATATCCTATTGCTTGCATTTTTTTTGTCAGTATTTATTTGAGAACTCGGTAGCTCACAGAATGAAGAGCTGAACAACCAGGCACTGGGAGGATAGTGATAGTGGGTCCGGGGATCACAGTGGCAGGGATCCATGGACGTTTTCTTGGAGGGAATTACTGTGAGGTGACTTGGCCCCACCCACCTTCTCCTCCTCGTGCCATCACTCAGAAGTCAAATTCCAAGGACACGGGATCTGATTGGCCCAGTCTGGGTTGTGTGTCCTGCAGGCAGCCCACAGAGACTGGGGTGGAAGTGGGGTCCTGCCACTGGCAGCTCTCCAGGAGGCACAGAGAATGGGGAAGGGGCAGTATTTCCAAAGGAAAGAGAAGAAAGGCAGGAGGAAGATGCAGGAAGGAGGGGGCCACTCCCCACAGTCACCGTGA
>NW_025804424.1:0-4987 GCF_021613505.1 Equus quagga
TCACGGTGACTGTGGGGAGTGGCCCCCTCCTTCCTGCATCTTCCTCCTGCCTTTCTTCTCTTTCCTTTGGAAATACTGCCCCTTCCCCATTCTCTGTGCCTCCTGGAGAGCTGCCAGTGGCAGGACCCCACTTCCACCCCAGTCTCTGTGGGCTGCCTGCAGGACACACAACCCAGACTGGGCCAATCAGATCCCGTGTCCTTGGAATTTGACTTCTGAGTGATGGCACGAGGAGGAGAAGGTGGGTGGGGCCAAGTCACCTCACAGTAATTCCCTCCAAGAAAACGTCCATGGATCCCTGCCACTGTGATCCCCGGACCCACTATCACTATCCTCCCAGTGCCTGGTTGTTCAGCTCTTCATTCTGTGAGCTACCGAGTTCTCAAATAAATACTGACAAAAAAAATGCAAGCAATAGGATATATTGGAGTATATGAGGAAGCCATTTCATATAAACCTAATTCGGTCTGACTTTGTTTTTTCCAAAAGGGCCTGACTGTGCCCGTTGAGCATGCATTGTATATACATTTCCTATGCCAAGAACAAAGGCCTTTGAGATAAAGGTGCAACTTCCCTCCCCCTCCCAACGTTGGCATTTCCTTAAAGATTAAGCATCTTTCCTTAGGCTAGGAACCGATTACAGTGCTCACCTGTGACCACTCAGCTGGAGACAACAGACCTGCCATCCTGCTGTGTTCACCGAGACAGCAGACCTACCTGCTATTTCCATCAATCGCTGTGCAGACAGAGCTGTCTCGCGACTATTGTAAAAGGGCCATTTCAATCCTATGTGAAACATCCTGTTTGGGGGTATATGACCACTCTGTGCACCCCACTTCCTTGGTGCCCTTTCTTCCTTCAGGAAGAAAGGCCCCGGGCCATGGTCCTCAGATTTCAGCTCAGAATAAACTCATCCAAATTTTCACTTATAGATTAGTTATGGATTATTTTCGTCAACAATACCCATCTCTTGCTAAAGGTGGTCAGAGTCAGTTTCTGTTGCTTGCATTTAAAAACGTAACTCATAGCCTCTGGTTTATCAGGCATCCTCTGGTTTCCCAGATCCCCTGATGGCCTGCAGGAGCAGGGTGGCTAAGAAGGGCTCTGGAATACTGCCCTCTGGGTACATTGGTCACGAGATGACACGAGAAGGCTGCAGATGGGGCCCACCATCAGACAGCTTCAAGGTGGTGGAGTCTATAAGGCCAGGACCTCTCCTGCCAGAGGCAGCTCTGCATGAGAATCCATCTGACTTTCCCTGGTCTCTGCTCGCCCAGCCTTGAGGCCCCATCCTCCACTCTGAGCCTCAGTGACCCGGCCTGGGGACCCAGAGTGTGCCATAAGGAAGAGCTGCAATTATAAAGACACCAAAGCAGGCTGCAGGACCTGCCTCTGCTGAGAAGGGGCAGCTTGGAGCAGCAGTTAAATTTCGCAACCTGTCTTCCCACTTTGGAATCTGCCTGCTTATATTAGAGTAGTGGTTTTCAACCCTACTCTCCATAAGCTGATTTCAGCTCTTGGTTCCACAGCCCTCAGGTCAGTTCCATCGCATTCAGGTCCTGAGAGCCCTCTTGGATATTCCTCCCTGGGCCCTGCTTGTCCGACAGAAGAGCTTGGACACTGAGAGACAGAGACGAGCTGAAAGGTTAGCAGAAGCAGTTAGTTCCCTAAGAGCAGAGAACAACGATTATAAATGGCAAACTGCCTGTTGGGGTGTTCCTGTTAAGCAGCCCCAGAGTCAGGCCTGTGCTCTGTGAGAGTGAACGCACAGAAAAGCCTGTGGGATGCTGATCTCTGGAAGAGGAGCGCAAAGGCTGATATCAGCTGAAGAGATCATAGGGTTTAAAAAAAGTACTTAGTTATGCTTTGTTTAAATTTATTTAACTCATGCCTACATTGTGTAATTAAAGATGAAAAATTACATGCTAAATAACGTATAATTTTGGACTGAGGTTCTAGAACAGAAGTCAGCAAACTTTTTCTGAAAAGGGCCAGGTAGTAACTTATTTTAGGCTTTCTGGGCCCCTCACAACTACTCAATTGTGCCGTTGTAATCCAAAAGTAGCTATAGAGAATATGGAAACAAATGAACCTGGATATGTTCCAGTGAAGCTCTGTTTATATAAGTAGGAAGTGGGCAAGATTTGGCTGGTGAGTCATAGTTGTCCAACCCCTGCTCTAGAAACTGAGATTCAATTAAGCAAGAGTACAGGAATCGTTTATAACAGGAACTCATAAATCAAAAGCCACAATTCACTCAAGGAAGCTTTTCAAGCTGCACAGATCAAACTTTGAAGCAAATAGTTTTACAAATCCAAACCTAAAATTCTACAACTCCAATTTGTGGTGAAACAATCCAGGGCTCTATAAAGATGTTAGGAAACCTCGCTCTCCATGGCTAATGTTGGTTTCTTGACCCTTTAGAACAAGAATATATGAAATCAGGTACAGTCATGCATGCTTAACGATGAGGAATACCTTCTGAGGGATGTGTTGTTAGGCGGTGTCCCTATTATGCCAATATGACAGAGTGTACTTACACAAACCTAGATGGTATAGCCTATTGCACACCTAGGCTACATGGTACTAATCTTTGAGACCACCATCGTATATGTGATCCATCACTGACCAAAATATTGTTAAGCAGTGCATGAATGTATTCCTTTAAGTGAAGCATCTTATGGACAAATGGCCTTTAAATAGTCTCTTGGATTGTTTTTGCCATATTTTAGACAATTGATTCTGAAGTGGAAAAATATGTTGAGGTGGTTAGCATTAGAATTAATGTTTAAGTTATTTTTAATACTGTTAGAAATTTTAACAATCATTCTTAGTGAAGGATAAAAACTTAGCAAACATTGCGTAATTCAAGAAAAAGAACTGGTCTAGGACTGGAGATAGAAGCGTAAGTTTGTCGTTTGGTGTTTTGGTTGCAAGTGACAGAAAACCCAAATCAAATTGGTTTAAGCCAAAAAGAGAATTTACCAGCTGACGTATATGGCTAGATACATGGGATCAAATATCACTGGGACCCAGTCTCTCTCCATCTCTACTCTGTTCTCCATGTCGACTTCCTTCTCAGGCTCTATACAGTTGTCAGATGGCTGCCAGCAGCTATACAGCGGCATCCTCCAGGTTCAAGTTTAGTGAAAAAGAGAGAATTCCTCTCTCCCCAAAGTCCCAGCAAAAATCTCATTGCACCTCAGTGGCTCTAGTTGGATCCCATACCCATCGCTAATCCAACCAAGGCTGTGGCCAGGAGTTTGCGGTGCTCCAGCTGCCCCATCCCCTACTGCAGGGCACCCACGGGGCAGAGTAAACTCTGCTTGAAGCACATGGGCTGATTGCTGTGGATCAGGATGGTTCCCCAGAGGAAAATGAGGGCAGGCTGAATGGATTCTGAATGGCAAAACCAAAAGCTGCACCCACAGTTTAGTTTGACCTACAATTGAGAAGCTCTGTTGCCCTTCTTCATGCTTGCTGTCAGGCGTGATTTTCCTCATGGCCATGCCTTGGCATATTGTCTCCTACAACAGCCAACTGCCAATTCATCTGACCTCAGCGGAGAAAAGGTCCAGGTCAAGCCTTCCTGCTTAGCCTACTCCACACACAAAGATGGTGCATCCAGTGGGGCCATCATGTATTATATACGGAGGGGCCCAACACCTTTCTCCTCCAAAAGTGCCTGCAGCCTGAGAAACTGCCTCAAATTTGGGATTAGAAGTTTATGTGTGAAAATGTAATAGATGAGTTTTAATTCCATCAGGTGTTTGAGGAAAGATCCTCGGTTCCCAGAGAGACCCCATATTCTTAAAACAAATTCCTCTCACTGCTTGAGGTAATTGCTAGAGCTAGATTTCTGTAACTCAAAATATGGAGTCATAAATAATTATTGTGAATGTGTAGTGTGTATTTTGCAAATCTTGGGCTTGTGTGATTGGATGGTGGTGTGTGGCAGGATGATTCCAGCTGGAGCAGGAGGGTGAGGCCAGTAGCTGGGGCAGCTGAGGCTGTTTGAGATTTGTTGGGTACAACAGTGGCTTTGGTGTGAGAGATGGTGGCAGGATCCAGGCCAGGCAATGAGTGGAGAGACCACAGTCTGTGGAAGTCACTTCTGAGGGGCGGGAGGTAGAGGATAAGGAGCAGTACTGGCTTGGCTCCTCATCTGAGCTGCTGAGGGGGTGGGGACTACACGGACAGCAGCAGTGACTGCAGGCCACAGGGTGAGCACAGAAAGGACTTGTGAAGAGAACCATGTGAAATAAAGAGTGTCAGGCCCAGAAGAGAGGACTTGAAGATGAAGAGTGAGGAAGGTTCTAGAATACAGTGAACAGGCAGCCAAATGAAGTGGGGAACAGGAGACCATCTTCGTGATTTACCTCAGTTGTGGAGCTAAGCCTGTGCCATCTTTCCTCACACTCTAGGGGAGTTAATTGTCCACCTAAACAGTCGGCGGGGTGGAGGAGGGGTGGGGGGAGGAAGGGCGAAGTCAAGAAAGGCAAGACCTTCAGTGTGGGGAGGGCAGCGTCTTGGAGAATGCCCCTTCTTCCGTGTTACCCCAAAAGTGGCAGAGAAAAGAGAAGTCCAACAAGAACCCACCTTTGCCCCTGCTTGCAGGACTGTGGGGTTGGGTTGTGGTGGGCAGGACAGGCAGCCCCTGCTCTGATGTCCACCAGCCAGGCCCTCCTACAGCAGTGAAGCCTGTGCTGCTCGCTGTGGAGATCCTCGTGGATGATGACACCTGCTATCCATCCACCTTGTACCTTGTGCAGCCCAGAGAACCGCACATTTCGTGTGTTCAGGGGAACCCAGCAGACGGAGGAGTCCATGCCCTCCTGGGGCTGAGCAGTCTCACCTTCACTTCCAAGTGACTGTTGAGCCCCTGGGTGCCATTTGTAGAGGACCCACGTTTCCTCTCAGGGGCAGGCTGAGGAAGCCCCTTGGTGTCTACCCTCTCTGGGCCATCTTCCCTGGAGCCTTGTCCTTC
>NW_025804425.1:0-4581 GCF_021613505.1 Equus quagga
GAAGGACAAGGCTCCAGGGAAGATGGCCCAGAGAGAGTATACACCAAGGGGCTTGCTCAGCCTGCCCCTGAGAGGAAACGTGGGTCCTCTACAAATGGCACCCAGGGGCTCAACAGTCACTTGGAAGTGAAGGTGAGACTGCTCAGCCCCAGGAGGGCATGGACTCCTCCATCTGTTGGGTTCCCCTGAACACACGAAATGTGCGGTTCCCTGGGCTGCACAAGGTACAAGGTGGATGGATAGCAGGTGTCACCATCCACGAGGATCTCCACAGCGAGCAGCACAGGCTTCACTGCTGCAGGAGGGCCTGGCTGGTGGGCATCAGAGCAGGGGCTGCCTGTCCTGCCCGCCACAACCCCATCCCACAGACCTGCGGGCAGGGGCAGGGGTGGGTTCTTGTTGGACTTCTCTTTTCTCTGTCACTTCTGGGGCAACAGGGAAGAAGGGACCTTCTCCAAGATGCTGCCCTCCCCACACTGAAGGTCTTGCCTTTCTTGGCTTCACCCTTCTCTCCCACCCCGCCGACTGTTTAGGTGGACAATTAACTCCCCTAGAGTGTAAGGAAAGATGCCACAGGCCTAGCTCCACAATTGAGGTAAATCACAAAGATGGTCTCCTGTTCCCACTTCGTTTGGCTGCCTGTTCACTGGGTTCCAGAACCCTCCTCACTCTTCATCTTCAAGTCCTTTCTTCTGGGCCTGACACTTTTTGTTTCACATGGTTCTCTGCACAAGTCCTTTCTGTGCTCGCCCTGTGGCCTGCAGTCACTGCTGCTGTCCGTGTAGTCCCCACCCCCTCAGCAGCTCAGATGAGGAGCCAAGCCAGCACCGCTCCTTTTCCTCCACCTTCCGCCCCTCAGAAGTGATTTCCACGGACTGTGGTCTCTCCACTCATTGCCTGGCCTGGTTTCTGCCACCATCTCTCACACTAAAGCCACTGTGGTACCCAACAAATCTCCCAACAATATTTCCGCCCCAGCTGATGGCCTCGCCCTCCTGCCCCAGCTGGAATCATCCCACCACCCCATACACACACCAGGTTCTCAATATACACCCAACACATTCACGTTAATTATTCATGACTCTGTGCTTTGAGTTACAGAAATCTAGTTCTGGTAATTAGCTCAAGAAATGAGAGGAATTTGTTTTAACAATATGGAGTCTCTCTGGGAACCAGTGATCTTTCCTCAAACACATGACGGAATTACAAATGTCCCATTCCATTGTCACACATAAACCCAAATTTGAAGCAGTTCCTCAGGCTCTAGGCACTTTGGGAGGAGAAAGGCGTTGGGCCTCTCCATATATAATGCATGACAGCCCCAATGGATGCACCATCTTTGCCTGTGGAGTAGGCTAAGCAGGAAGGCTTGACCTGGACCTTTTCTCTGCTGGGGTCAGATACATTGGCAGTTGGCTGTTGTAGGAGGGAATTTGCCAAGACATGGCCATGAGGAAAATCACGCCTGACAGCAAGCATGAAGAAGGCCACCAGAGCTTCTCGAGAGTAGGTCAAACTAAACTGTGGGTGCAGCTTTTGGTTTTGCCATTCATAATCCATTCAGCCTTCCCTCATTTTCCTCCGGGGAACCATCCTGATCCACGGCAGCCAGCCTACGTGCTTCATGCAAATTTACTCTGCCCAGTGGTTGCCCTGCAGGAGGGGGTGGGGCAGCTGGAGCACCGCAAACTCCTGGCCACAGCCTTGGTTGGATTAGCAATGGGTACAGGACCCAACTAGAGCCACTGAGGTGCAATGAGACTTCTGCCGGGACTTTGGGGAAAGAGGCATTTTCTCTTTTTCACTAAACTTGAACCTGGAGGATGCTGCTCTATAGCTGCTGGCAGTCATCTGACAACTGTATAGAGCCTGAGAAGGAAGCCGACATGGAGAACAGAACAGAGATGGAGAGAGACTGGGTGCCAGTGATATTTGATCCCATGTATCTAGCCATATACTTCAGCTGGTAAATTTTCTTTTTGGCTTAAACCAATTTGATTTGGGTTTTCTGTCATTTGCAACCAAAACACCAATCCACAAACTTAGACTTTATCTCCAATCCTAGACAGGTTCTTCTTTTAGAATTACTTGCACAATATTTGCTAAGTTTTACCCTTCAGTAACAATGATTACTGCATTAATTAGATTCGATTACAGTAGAGCATTAAAAATAACTTACACATTTGTTCTAATGTTAACCATCTCAACATATTTTTCCACAACAGAATTGTCTAAAATGTAGCAAAAACAATACAAGAAACTGTTGGGGAACAATTTAAAGCCCATTTGTCCATAAGATGCTTCACTCAAATGAACAGTCATGCATCGCATAACAACATTTTTGGTTAATGATGGGTCACATATACAATGGTGGTCCCATAAGATTAGCACCATGTAGCCTAGGTGTGCAGGAGGCCATACCATCTACGTTGGTATAAGTACACTCTGTGATGTTCTCACAACGACACCGCCTAACAACGCATCTCTCAGAACATATCCTCATCATTAAGTGACTCATGGCTCTACCTAATTTCATATACTCTTGTTCTGAAAGGTCAAGAAACCAACATTAACCATGGACAGTGGGGTTTCCTAACATCTTTACACAGCCCTGGCTTGTTTCACTAGAAATTGGAGTTGTAGAATTTTAGGTTTAGATTTGCAAAATTATTTACTTCAAAGTTTGATATGTACAGCTTGGAAACACTGCCTCAATGGATTGTGGCTCTTGATTTGTGACTTCCTGGTCTAAATAGTCCAATACTCATGCTTAACTGAATCTCAGTTTCTAGAACAAGGGTTGGAAAACTATGACTCACAAGTCAAATCTGGCCCACAGTCTACTTTTAAAAACAGAGCTTTACTGGAACATATCCATGCTCATATCCTCTGCTGAGAAGGGGCAGCTTGGAGCATCAGTTAAATTTGGCAACCTGTCTTCCCACTTTGGAATCTGCCTGCTTATATTGGAGTAGTAGTTTTCAACCCGACTCTCCATAAGCTGGTTTCGGGTCTTGCTTCCACAGCCCCCAGGTCAGTTCCATCGCATCCAAGTCCTAGGACCCCCCCTGGATATTCCTCCCTGGGCCCTTGCAGAGCACAGGCCTGACTCCAGGGCTGCTTAACAAAAACATCACAACAGGCAATTTGCCATTTATAATCTTTGTTCTCTGCTCTTATGGAACTAACTGCTTCTGCTAACCCTTCAGCTCGTCTCTGTCTCTCAGTGTCCAAGCTCTTCTATTGGACAAGCAGGGCATGGAGGGAAATTTTTACGTCCCTTATGCCCCACTTGGAATTTCTAAAAGAATGGACCCTCTTCCAGGAGAGAGAGGGGCAGTTCCAAAAGCAGCAGCCAGGGGTCTGCCTCCAGGGCAGAGAGGTTTTTACCAGAACTGGCAGCCCTGGTGGCACTTGGCTGGTGTCACGGGCCATCAGACAGGGGCACCTCTACCTGAGGCAGCCAAGACCGAGGGCCCCAGTGCTCACCAAACAGTCAGGGGCTGGACTTAATGCAAACTGAATTCAGGGGAGGATTCTGAACCCACAGCAAAGCTAGAGGGAACAACGTGTAGTTCCAAGACAGCTCTTAGGAACTGAGGGCCTGTAAGTGTCTTGGTTGGCTGTGCTTCGAGGAGTGATTGACATTTCATGGGAGTCTTGACCCATAAAGCCATGAACTCTCAGCCAAATGTGTGGAAGTGAGGTGTACTTGGGAAGGTCTCAGGAGACAAGGGGGAGCAGAAGCAGGAGCCCTGAGGGTCCTCCAGGATTCCAGACCCAGCTGACCCCTAACCTCTGCCATGGCAGACAGCCGAGGCCCAGGGATGGGACGGTGATTGAGGAAGAAGCAGATGAGGCTGGAGATTGGGGGCAGGAGCTAGCCCACAGTTATTGCTGCCTTTAAGGCAAAGACCACAGGGAAAGCTCCCCCACTCAGTGAGACACTCAGAGGCTTCTCTGGATCCAAGAAAAGTTCTGCTGGGCCCCTGGTAGGAGAGGGGAGGAGGAGGGATGGGCACAGTGCCCAGGAGGGAGGAGAGAACTTAGCTCAGTACTCTGTGACTGCTGGCTGCTCCTCAGAGACCCTGAGGAGTGTCTTACCCACAGAGCCAGGCACAGTTTGTGTTGGGTAGAGCCCAGTGTCCCCCTTCTTCGAGGGGACACAAGGACTTATTAGGAAGACACTGAGGAAGAATAACATTTTGGAAATAATAACAATGCTAGGTTCCTCAGGCAAAATATCACCGTTTATAGAGGGAGGGATTTCACCCCACAGGTAGTTGAGGGGACAATGGTGAGGGAAAAAGGAGAAGCAAGAACACTGGCTCTGCCACAATTTCTGGGGGAGAGGCAAGCAAGACGCCAACAAGATGCCAGAGAGGGACCATCTGTATGACAGGTGGCAGGGCCACAGACAACACCTCCCAGGACACTGAAGAAGCCGAATGATTCCTGGGTGCTCAAGCCAGAGTCAGAGAATCTGAGGTGGTCAAGATGGCTGATGGGCCAGAAAGGACAAGGGCCTTCGTAGTGGGGACACACATGAACTGAAGAATGTGGACAAGACAGACAATAGAC
>NW_025804426.1:0-4581 GCF_021613505.1 Equus quagga
GTCTATTGTCTGTCTTGTCCACATTCTTCAGTTCATGTGTGTCCCCACTACGAAGGCCCTTGTCCTTTCTGGCCCATCAGCCATCTTGACCACCTCAGATTCTCTGACTCTGGCTTGAGCACCCAGGAATCATTCGGCTTCTTCAGTGTCCTGGGAGGTGTTGTCTGTGGCCCTGCCACCTGTCATACAGATGGTCCCTCTCTGGCATCTTGTTGGCGTCTTGCTTGCCTCTCCCCCAGAAATTGTGGCAGAGCCAGTGTTCTTGCTTCTCCTTTTTCCCTCACCATTGTCCCCTCAACTACCTGTGGGGTGAAATCCCTCCCTCTATAAACGGTGATATTTTGCCTGAGGAACCTAGCATTGTTATTATTTCCAAAATGTTATTCTTCCTCAGTGTCTTCCTAATAAGTCCTTGTGTCCCCTCGAAGAAGGGGGACACTGGGCTCTACCCAACACAAACTGTGCCTGGCTCTGTGGGTAAGACACTCCTCAGGGTCTCTGAGGAGCAGCCAGCAGTCACAGAGTACTGAGCTAAGTTCTCTCCTCCCTCCTGGGCACTGTGCCCATCCCTCCTCCTCCCCTCTCCTACCAGGGGCCCAGCAGAACTTTTCTTGGATCCAGAGAAGCCTCTGAGTGTCTCACTGAGTGGGGGAGCTTTCCCTGTGGTCTTTGCCTTAAAGGCAGCAATAACTGTGGGCTAGCTCCTGCCCCCAATCTCCAGCCTCATCTGCTTCTTCCTCAATCACCGTCCCATCCCTGGGCCTCGGCTGTCTGCCATGGCAGAGGTTAGGGGTCAGCTGGGTCTGGAATCCTGGAGGACCCTCAGGGCTCCTGCTTCTGCTCCCCCTTGTCTCCTGAGACCTTCCCAAGTACACCTCACTTCCACACATTTGGCTGAGAGTTCATGGCTTTATGGGTCAAGACTCCCATGAAATGTCAATCACTCCTCGAAGCACAGCCAACCAAGACACTTACAGGCCCTCAGTTCCTAAGAGCTGTCTTGGAACTACACGTTGTTCCCTCTAGCTTTGCTGTGGGTTCAGAATCCTCCCCTGAATTCAGTTTGCATTAAGTCCAGCCCCTGACTGTTTGGTGAGCACTGGGGCCCTCGGTCTTGGCTGCCTCAGGTAGAGGTGCCCCTGTCTGATGGCCCGTGACACCAGCCAAGTGCCACCAGGGCTGCCAGTTCTGGTAAAAACCTCTCTGCCCTGGAGGCAGACCCCTGGCTGCTGCTTTTGGAACTGCCCCTCTCTCTCCTGGAAGAGGGTCCATTCTTTTAGAAATTCCAAGTGGGGCATAAGGGACGTAAAAATTTCCCTCCATGCCCTGCTTGTCCAATAGAAGAGCTTGGACACTGAGAGACAGAGACGAGCTGAAGGGTTAGCAGAAGCAGTTAGTTCCATAAGAGCAGAGAACAAAGATTATAAATGGCAAATTGCCTGTTGTGATGTTTTTGTTAAGCAGCCCTGGAGTCAGGCCTGTGCTCTGCAAGGGCCCAGGGAGGAATATCCAGGGGGGGTCCTAGGACTTGGATGCGATGGAACTGACCTGGGGGCTGTGGAAGCAAGACCCGAAACCAGCTTATGGAGAGTCGGGTTGAAAACTACTACTCCAATATAAGCAGGCAGATTCCAAAGTGGGAAGACAGGTTGCCAAATTTAACTGATGCTCCAAGCTGCCCCTTCTCAGCAGAGGATATGAGCATGGATATGTTCCAGTAAAGCTCTGTTTTTAAAAGTAGACTGTGGGCCAGATTTGACTTGTGAGTCATAGTTTTCCAACCCTTGTTCTAGAAACTGAGATTCAGTTAAGCATGAGTATTGGACTATTTAGACCAGGAAGTCACAAATCAAGAGCCACAATCCATTGAGGCAGTGTTTCCAAGCTGTACATATCAAACTTTGAAGTAAATAATTTTGCAAATCTAAACCTAAAATTCTACAACTCCAATTTCTAGTGAAACAAGCCAGGGCTGTGTAAAGATGTTAGGAAACCCCACTGTCCATGGTTAATGTTGGTTTCTTGACCTTTCAGAACAAGAGTATATGAAATTAGGTAGAGCCATGAGTCACTTAATGATGAGGATATGTTCTGAGAGATGCGTTGTTAGGCGGTGTCGTTGTGAGAACATCACAGAGTGTACTTATACCAACGTAGATGGTATGGCCTCCTGCACACCTAGGCTACATGGTGCTAATCTTATGGGACCACCATTGTATATGTGACCCATCATTAACCAAAAATGTTGTTATGCGATGCATGACTGTTCATTTGAGTGAAGCATCTTATGGACAAATGGGCTTTAAATTGTTCCCCAACAGTTTCTTGTATTGTTTTTGCTACATTTTAGACAATTCTGTTGTGGAAAAATATGTTGAGATGGTTAACATTAGAACAAATGTGTAAGTTATTTTTAATGCTCTACTGTAATCGAATCTAATTAATGCAGTAATCATTGTTACTGAAGGGTAAAACTTAGCAAATATTGTGCAAGTAATTCTAAAAGAAGAACCTGTCTAGGATTGGAGATAAAGTCTAAGTTTGTGGATTGGTGTTTTGGTTGCAAATGACAGAAAACCCAAATCAAATTGGTTTAAGCCAAAAAGAAAATTTACCAGCTGAAGTATATGGCTAGATACATGGGATCAAATATCACTGGCACCCAGTCTCTCTCCATCTCTGTTCTGTTCTCCATGTCGGCTTCCTTCTCAGGCTCTATACAGTTGTCAGATGACTGCCAGCAGCTATAGAGCAGCATCCTCCAGGTTCAAGTTTAGTGAAAAAGAGAAAATGCCTCTTTCCCCAAAGTCCCGGCAGAAGTCTCATTGCACCTCAGTGGCTCTAGTTGGGTCCTGTACCCATTGCTAATCCAACCAAGGCTGTGGCCAGGAGTTTGCGGTGCTCCAGCTGCCCCACCCCCTCCTGCAGGGCAACCACTGGGCAGAGTAAATTTGCATGAAGCACGTAGGCTGGCTGCCGTGGATCAGGATGGTTCCCCGGAGGAAAATGAGGGAAGGCTGAATGGATTATGAATGGCAAAACCAAAAGCTGCACCCACAGTTTAGTTTGACCTACTCTCGAGAAGCTCTGGTGGCCTTCTTCATGCTTGCTGTCAGGCGTGATTTTCCTCATGGCCATGTCTTGGCAAATTCCCTCCTACAACAGCCAACTGCCAATGTATCTGACCCCAGCAGAGAAAAGGTCCAGGTCAAGCCTTCCTGCTTAGCCTACTCCACAGGCAAAGATGGTGCATCCATTGGGGCTGTCATGCATTATATATGGAGAGGCCCAACGCCTTTCTCCTCCCAAAGTGCCTAGAGCCTGAGGAACTGCTTCAAATTTGGGTTTATGTGTGACAATGGAATGGGACATTTGTAATTCCGTCATGTGTTTGAGGAAAGATCACTGGTTCCCAGAGAGACTCCATATTGTTAAAACAAATTCCTCTCATTTCTTGAGCTAATTACCAGAACTAGATTTCTGTAACTCAAAGCACAGAGTCATGAATAATTAACGTGAATGTGTTGGGTGTATATTGAGAACCTGGTGTGTGTATGGGGTGGTGGGATGATTCCAGCTGGGGCAGGAGGGCGAGGCCATCAGCTGGGGCGGAAATATTGTTGGGAGATTTGTTGGGTACCACAGTGGCTTTAGTGTGAGAGATGGTGGCAGAAACCAGGCCAGGCAATGAGTGGAGAGACCACAGTCCGTGGAAATCACTTCTGAGGGGCGGAAGGTGGAGGAAAAGGAGCGGTGCTGGCTTGGCTCCTCATCTGAGCTGCTGAGGGGGTGGGGACTACACGGACAGCAGCAGTGACTGCAGGCCACAGGGCGAGCACAGAAAGGACTTGTGCAGAGAACCATGTGAAACAAAAAGTGTCAGGCCCAGAAGAAAGGACTTGAAGATGAAGAGTGAGGAGGGTTCTGGAACCCAGTGAACAGGCAGCCAAACGAAGTGGGAACAGGAGACCATCTTTGTGATTTACCTCAATTGTGGAGCTAGGCCTGTGGCATCTTTCCTTACACTCTAGGGGAGTTAATTGTCCACCTAAACAGTCGGCGGGGTGGGAGAGAAGGGTGAAGCCAAGAAAGGCAAGACCTTCAGTGTGGGGAGGGCAGCATCTTGGAGAAGGTCCCTTCTTCCCTGTTGCCCCAGAAGTGACAGAGAAAAGAGAAGTCCAACAAGAACCCACCCCTGCCCCTGCCCGCAGGTCTGTGGGATGGGGTTGTGGCGGGCAGGACAGGCAGCCCCTGCTCTGATGCCCACCAGCCAGGCCCTCCTGCAGCAGTGAAGCCTGTGCTG
This sequence comes from Equus quagga, assembly GCF_021613505.1. Taxonomy (NCBI): domain Eukaryota; kingdom Metazoa; phylum Chordata; class Mammalia; order Perissodactyla; family Equidae; genus Equus; species Equus quagga. The sequence goes on from NW_025804426.1 coordinate 4,304, forward strand.
CTCGCTGTGGAGATCCTCGTGGATGGTGACACCTGCTATCCATCCACCTTGTACCTTGTGCAGCCCAGGGAACCGCACATTTCGTGTGTTCAGGGGAACCCAACAGATGGAGGAGTCCATGCCCTCCTGGGGCTGAGCAGTCTCACCTTCACTTCCAAGTGACTGTTGAGCCCCTGGGTGCCATTTGTAGAGGACCCACGTTTCCTCTCAGGGGCAGGCTGAGCAAGCCCCTTGGTGTATACTCTCTCTGGGCCATCTTCCCTGGAGCCTTGTCCTTC
>NW_025804427.1:0-13462 GCF_021613505.1 Equus quagga
ATACCCCATGACGCTAAGGAACAAATCAGGGCACAGCCTGTCAGGGTATGTCGGGAGCTCACTTTGGGGAAGCCGAGTTCCCGGGAGCAGGAAAGGAGGGGGCGAGGGGGAGGATCTGGCTGAAGAGGCTTTTCAGTTTCGAAAGCTGATTTCTAGTGACTGGCTGAGCTGTGATGAAAGCACTGCAAAAACAGCCCAACCAGGCTGGCCCCTGAGATGTATTAATGAAGTCATGAGGGAAAGGGTATTACTGTTGACCTGGGAGCAGCCACTAGGGCTCAAGGATGCAGCAAAGCCTCAGTGAGAGACAGAGGAAAAAACATTTCTAATTCTTAGGTGCTTGTCTCCCTAACACCCAGAAACATCTAATAACCCAGCTTTTAGAGAGACGGGTCCAGGAAGGCATCACCTTACTCTCATTCCGCACAGGGCTCTTGGCAGACTCTCCTCGAAAACACAAGATAAACCCTATTCCACAAAGTCCAAAGGAAGCCAAGTGCCAACTACTCGTGATGGTGTCATGTTCTCTAATGGGTGGCGCTGGGTCTCAAAGTTCAAAAAACACGCAGGACGCACACAGACATAAATGGGAGTTGGTCCAAGAGGGAGCACTGAGAAAAACAACAATGAGATGTTTGACCAGGGAGAAGACAGACCTGATTTGGGCAGTGCCAGAAAACCAAGGTCAGAAGACAGTCAAAGGTCACTAAGTACCTAGCTTTACTAAATGCTTCACTATGTTGACTTGCTGCACTGTTTTTGTATTATTTAATGTTCGCCGCAAACTAGCATCTACATCCTTATTTTATAGATCGAGAAACTCAGGTGTTGATGGGGTGGGCTCTTTGCCAGAGGTTCATAGAAAACGCAGGAACTGAGGTTCAAACCCGGACAATCTTGTTCCACAGCCCACAGGGCTCAAGGAGATGCTGGATGGAGACCTGCGAACCCTCTGGGTCTGGAGAATGGAAGGACAAGGCTCCAGGGGAGATGGCCCAGAGGGCTTGGACGCAGGGGGCTTCCTGGGGCTGGCAATGAGAGGAAATGTGGGTCCTCTACAAATGGCGCCCGGGGGCCCCCATAATCACCTCGGAAGTGAAGGTGAGACTGCTCAGCCCCAGGAGGGCATGGACTACTCTGTCTGTTGGGTTCCCCTGAACGCACGAAATGTGCGGTTCCCTGGGCTGGGCGAAGTACAAGGTAGACAGAGAGCAGGTGTCACCATCCACGGGGATCTCCACAGCGAGAAGCACGGGTTTTGCTGCTGCAGGAGGGCCTGGCTGGTGGGCATCAGAGCAGGGGCTGCCTGTGCTGCCCACCACAACCCCGCCCCACAGACCTGCGGGCAGGGGCAAGGGTGGGTTCTTGTTGGACTTCTCTTTTCTCTGTCACTTCTGGGGTAACATAGAAGGGGCCTTTTCCAAGATGCTTCCCTCCCTACACTGAAGGTCTTGGCTTTCTTGGCTTCACCCTCCCCCCGCAACCCCTTCCCCAACCCCCAGCCAACTGTTTAGGTGGACAATTAACTCTCCTAGAGCGTGAGGAAAGATGGCGCAGGCTTAGCTCCACAATTGAGATAAATCCCAAAGATGGTCTCCTGTTCCCACTTCATTTAGCTGCCTGTTCACTGTGTCCCAGAGCCTTCCTCACTCTTCATCTTCAAGTCCTTTTTCTGGGCCTGACAGTCTTTCACATGGTTCTCTGCACAAGACATTTCTGTGTTCACCTGTCGGTTTTGCAATGCAATGTACACACCAGGATAGATGCGGAGAGGGCTGATGGCCACTCTGAGTTTATTGTAACCAGCGTTTCAATATATACATAGCTTACAGCTGTTAGACATACACAGGTGTTCTGGATGAAATAATTAGCGAATGCCAAGAATTCTTAGTGATTTCTCAAGGAGCCCTCCCTCAGCGTCTGTTTTGATATTATCATGTTATTGCTGTGCTCGTATATTTTTATCTCGGAGCAGGCAAGGTCTCTTAGGCAACGGTCCCTCTTGCTCCCGATATCGATATCGTTTCTCCATCTGTGCCCCCGGGCGGCCGCCGCCTGGCTTAGGTTGCCCCCCCAGGGGGTCTTACCCGTCATTGGCTAACTGGCCTTCTCACCTCCGGGTCACAGTTTGTTGGCAAGCTTTTTCCAGTGATTATTAACCCTTCCTGTGTCAGGGGCGGCTACATTTCCCTGCCTTTTGTTTTTTAAAGCAAGGAAGGCGTCATGTTGTGCTGATGCCAGAAGGCCCATCATAACCAATGCTTGCTCTTGTTGACTTTGTTGTTTTTTCAGGGAGCACAGCAGATGTAAAACATAAACTATTAACATGGATAATATCAAAATCACACCAGCATTAACAAATATGTGTAAATTGGGGCCCGAGAACCAATTGGAGGGCTCTAGCCAGTGTAACCCATTTTCAATGTCTTGAAATATTTTTTGAGAGAACACCTTATGTACTTCTTGTAACTGTCTCTCTAACTGAGCTTGTAGCCCAGTGATGTCATTGGCCAGGGAGGTATTAAATGCCCCCTGTAAATGTTTTTTATTCTTGCCAAGATGTCAGCGAGCTATTATACGGTAGGGGGGTAACGCATTGCATGGTAAATTGCCAGTCACATTTTAATTTCATACGCATATATAAAGCATTTTGCTGCTCTCCCAGCCACTCTACTGCTGCCTCTAATGCCTGCAATCGTGACATTAGCCCTTTATCAATATCTGCCTGTGTCTGTAATTCTTGAGTGACATTTACCAAGACAGACTCCACCTTATGGGCTGTTTGAACACTGTTAACCAAGGCAGTAGTAGCTGTAGCAGCTGATGCAAAGATAATCACCGCGGACACAATGAATGCTATTAGCGTAGCCAAAAACCGCTTAGGACCTAATTTTCTCATGGACTCAAGGAGGATATGTAGAGCATGCTCTTTGGACCATGTCCGATTTAGAGAAACAGGTAACCAAAAATGTGCTCTTCTTTTTAACACCATTACATAGGTCACATTCAATGAGGGTACATTATAATGTGTTAAACAATCAGAATACCATGGGGGAGAAATATTAATTACATACATACTAGAAGATTCTTCAATAGTGGGGACATTTTTTTCCCATAATAACACATAAGGATGGGTGGTACAGATCATAACGGTATCAGAAACATTTCAAATCAGAGTCAATGAATAATCGCCGCTTGCATTCTCATATTTACCATGCGACAATCGTCGTGATATAAAAGGCAACCCAATCCTCCATATTCCTTTGTGAGGGGGCTGCACACTGTCTCATTGTACAATAGTTGTAAAAGGGGTCCAGATAGGCCGTGTTCGCTCCATGTTATAGGTTTCTGACTTGATCTGTTGAAGGCCCAAGTATATTGTCACTCAAAAGATGTCCATGAGGTCCCCAATCCAGCACGTTGGCCCCAAAGATGTTGCCCCGCCTTGGATATGCTGTACGGCAAGGGGACCACTGTACTGAGTAATGTTTGTAACGCCAATCAGTTTTTGGACGGCAAATTGGGACGGAAGGAACTTGTGTGACATTACTTTTGTCTTCGTAAGATGTTGATATAGCAGTAATGTATGTCAGATTGGCTGCCTGTTGTCCTTTCTTAGGTTGGTAATACAAATACTTTTGTTCCTGAAAGGTGACACATGTTGTGCTTTTGTTTTGATAAACCATACAAAAAGGTAAATTGTTAGCATACATCACCAGAGGTTCTTCTTCCTTTTGGTGCAGGCCTGTATGTTGTTGTCGGGGTACCCCGGTTCCTCCTGGCCAATCAGAATCGTTAGAGGACAAAGGGGGATTGGCATGCCACCAAGTAACCAGAGTAGAGAGAGGATTAGGAATAAAGGCCCAATATGTGAGATTCTCATGCTCTGAAATCACCTCAACATGCATTAGAGAAGAAAGGAGGAAAAAGAAAAAAACTGATTTACTTATCCGTTTGTCCATTTTCCGGTTATTCCAGAGCAGGCCATGCACGTCTTCCCACATTTAACCATAAAAAGGCCCTCCCAGATATCCGTATAAGGACGTTTTAATCCACACTTTGCCAAGATATTGTGTCAAAACAGATGTGTGTAATGTGGCCTTTGTTGGGCCATATGGTTCTGAGTTTGACCCATATATCTTTCTGCAGCTGATGTGCCATCCTCCGCTAGATTCAAAAAATTTAAAGTAAATAAGGCGAGATCGAGAATACCTTGCAGATCATTTTATAATACTCATTTCCCCCTTTCATTTTTTGTAAAACAGCCTTTAGCGTTCTATGACATCGCTCAATAATAGCTTGTCCCGTAGAATTATAGGGGATGCCAGTTTTATGGATAATATTCCAAGTTGCACAAAATTGGCGGAAAATTCACGCTGAGAACTCGGGACCATTATCAGTTTTAATGCATGTAGGAGACCCCACGAAAACAAATATAGCAAGCCAATGACAAACGACTTGTTTAGCGGTATTTTTTGTATGTGCCGATGTGAAAAGAAATCGAGAGTGAGTGTCAATATAAGCGATAATATACCTGAAACGTCCAAAAGGCGGAAATATTGTTGTGTCCGTTTGCCAAAGGTCATTGCTGTATAGTCCACGAGGGTTAACCCCATCAGCAGTGAAGGGAGAGGTGGCTAGGGAAGATTGTTGACAGGCTGGGCAACCATCAATTATTTGTGCAGCCTGTCGTTTTAAGTGAAAGCACGAGCGCAGGGCTGGAGCATTGCAATAATGTAAGGCGTGAATCGAACGTGCTGCTGTAAACAGGACAGTCAAGTCAAACATTTTCTACAGCAGAATCAACAATAGCATTCCCTTGAGATAAAGGACCAGGAAGAGGAGGGTGAGAGCGTATGTGTGCAATAAAGCAGGAGTGAGTACGCTGGGACAATAATTGCTTGATTTTCAGAAAATGAGTGAAAATATCTTGTGTGGTTTGATGAAAGTTTAAAACGGAGGGCAAAAGCGGGACAGCAGTGAGAGACTTTGGTCTGCCAGTCACTATTGGCAAACCAAGCTATACTGGCTTTTCTGGTTTTTCCAGACGAGATAACAGAGGAGATGATCAAATTGAGAAGATGTGTAAGGTAAAAAAATGGTCTGAGGGTCAGTGCCTCGCAATTGTAAACACCATAAACGTCCCCTTTGAATAACCTCTTCTATTCCATCAAAATATGTATAGAGTACCTTAGCTGGTGTGTGGGGCAAGTATATCCACTCCAAGCATTTTATAACCTTGCCCGCGTTTTGAAAGACGATAACAGTAGGACTCTTAGGTGTGTTTATCATATAAAGGCATAAGGGAATTTCTGGATCAAAGCGATTTAAAAATTGGGAGGTTAGAGCCTTGTTTACTAGGCTTAGTTCTTGTTTTGTCTCAGGGATAAGAGTGCGCGTAGAAGAGGGGGAAGAGTCACCATGTAGCAGGAAAACAAGTGACTCAGAGAATGCGTCGGGATGCCAAGAAAAGGACGTATCCAACTGATATTTCCTAAAAGCTGTTGCAATGTAACTAATGTCAAAGTATTGGGTATGGAAATAGAGGGAATGCATGGCTTTGCCAGGTGTCTATCAATCATCAATCCTAGAAATTTCCAGGGGGAGGTAAACTGTACCTTATCTTGAGCCATAAGCAGGGCTTTGCCTTTTAGCAATTCAATTAATTGTTGGTATACTGTTAATGAAAAATTTTTAGTTGGTGCTGCTAATAAAATATCATCCATATAATGGTAAAGTTGTATAGTAGGGTATTTGCAGAGAAAAGTTAATAACACATCTCTTACAAATTGTTGGCATATGGTAGGACTGTTTTTCATGCCCTGAGGCAAGACCTTCCACTGATATCTCTGGGGGACCTCTTGATTGTTATAAACTGGGACAGTGAATGCGAGCTTTTCCCTATCAGCAGCGCACAAAGGTAGAGAAAAGAAACAGTCTCTAATGTCAATAACAACAATTTGCCAATTCTCAGGTATTAAAGAAGGGTTTGGCAATCCCTTCTGTAAAGCCCCCATAGGTTGCATGACAGCATTAATTGCCCTTAAGTCCTGAAGTAATCTCCATTTTTCAGATTTCTTTTTTATCACAAATACTGGGGTGTTTGAGGGTACAATATGGCCTAATTTTAGTTGCTCCTGTACTAGCATCTTTAAAGCCTGTACTTTTTCTTTTGGGAGGGGTCACTGATCTGTCCATACAGGCGTGGTAGTTTTCCATTGAATGGGTATGGGAGGAATGTTAATAACATCAGTGGCCCCCAGGGAAAAGGCTTAACGTTTAGAGATAGTTTCCATTGAGAAAGCAAATCTCACCCCTGTCGAGGAAAATAATCCATAACCAATCTACAAATAAAAATTTGGGTGAGTTTATTCTGAGCTTAAATCTGAGGATTATAACCCAGGAGAGTCTTTCCACAAAGGAACAGAGCACTCCAAAGAAGTGGGGGTACACAGGGTGGTTATATACCTTCAAAGAGTATGTTTCACATATGATTGAAATGTCCCTGTTACAATAGTCAGGAGGCTGCTCTGTCCGCACAGCCATTGATGGAAATGGCAGATAGGTCTGCTGTCTCAGTGAACCCCGCAGGCTAGCAGGTCTGTTGCCTCGAGCTGGGCGGTCACAGATGAGCGCTACAATCAGTTCCCAGCCTAAAGAAAAATGCTTAATCTTTAAGGAGATGCCAACGTTGGGAGAGGGAGGGAAGTTGCACCTTTATCTCAAAATGTCTAAATAGATATACAATGCATGCTCAATGGCTACAGTCAGACCCTTTTGGAAAAACAAAGTCAGGCGGAATTAGGTTTATACCAAATGGCTTCCTCATATACTCCAATATATCCTATTGCTTGCCATTTTTATTTGTCACCCCCATAGGGAGTATGGAGTTGGAAGAACGTAGGGTGTAATTAAGGCAATTCTGTTTTCAGGTCCTCTGACTTTGAGTACTTGATCACTTCCCTCAGGTGTCATAAGCCCCCCTACACCTTGTACAGATGCAGAGGTTTGCTTTTTAGGCCAATGGGGAGGCCAAGTGGGCGAGGCTATAAAACATCATCGCCAGTGTGGCCGAAGCCACTGGCCCCCCTCTTGGCAGCGGAGCTCCCCAAACTTCGTTTTTCGGGGCACTGGGGAGTGTGCCCTGTTTCGAGTTTCCCGACGGCAAATCACGGTTGATTAGATTACCATCTACATTAATTTTAGAGCAACATTGATTCGCCCAATGGAATCTCTTTCAGCACTGAGGACATGGTTTAGAAGGCGGCTTTTTAATATCGGCTGGCCCTCCTTTACCAGAGATATTTTTTGGAGCAGACTTGCATTATTTTGCATGGTGTCCAGGTCTTCCGCACTTAAAACAGGAATTATCAAAAAGCACCTTTGGGCAGCTGCGAAAACGCTGCTGCCATTACTTTGGCCACATGACTATGAGTTCCTACTTCCAGACACGCTCCAGCATATCCCCTAAGGTGTGAGTTCACCCTTTAAGGTGAGACATAGCAGACTGGCAATCAGCATTAGCATTTTCAAAGGCTATTTTCAACAGGATAATTTGAGCTGCTTCAGGATGAGCTATTTGTCTCTCAATTGCCTGCTGGAGATGGTCAATAAATTCTATGTATGGCTTGTTTGGCCTTTGTTGAACATTCACAAAGGAATTGGTGGCTTTGTCTGCCCCTGAAGGGGGAGTTGCCTTCCAGGCTGCTAATGCCACCTCTGAACATTGTCTACGCAACATTCCATTTGCCTCAGCCTGTGCTTGAGGTGTCGCATATTGGCCGACCCCCTGTAACATGTTGGCACTGATTGGGAGGGGGGGTTTAAAGATAGATTATCCTTAGATCGGGATACAGATATCTCGTTATACTCAGACCTGAAAAGAGTATATTCAGCATGCGACAAAAGAGTCTTTGCCAGCAAAAGCCAATCACAGGGTAGCATACGATAACTGGCTCCCAGTGCGTCTATCATCCCGACAGTGAAAGGTGACTGCACTCCATTCTCTCTAATGCTCTTTTTCAGCTCCTTAAACACCCCAAAAAGAAGGGATTCATGTTTTCTTCGCCCATGATTGACCATCACGGGGAAGGCACAGGAAAAAACATCAGGATCTCCAGGATTTAATCCTTCCTGAAGGCAATTATGAACCACACTATACTGCCTGGAATCAACATACGGGGCGGGTGGAGTACAAGGAGGAGCAGTAGGCAAGACAGGAGGGTTCTTGAAGGCGAAACGCCTCTCTAAAAGAGGGGGGGAATGGTAAATCATCATTGTCTGAGGACGTTTGTTCAAAATTTGTCTGAGACTTACTAACGGCCTTTTTAAAAGAGTCTCTAGGCGGCGAGCAAGGCGGAGGAGGCAGTGGTGGCGCCTCCTGCGCTTTGCCTGAAGGACGCTCTGGTGAAAGAGGCCGAGTTTTCCTCATCCGATAGATCCCACAAAAGGAACAGTGCAGTACATACTGTTCCCCAAGTCGTTAAGATATGTACATCCTTTAAAAGACCATGCTCAAAGTGAGACTTTAGTGCCTTGCCAGCCCTTTCCCACAACTCAATGTCCAAGGTGCCATTCTCAGGGAACCAGGGGCGATGTGTAGATATTGCAATATCCTCTGTAACTCTGCGGGAGAAACCGAAACTGAAATCGAGGCGTGAGCAGGGGACAAGTAAGGTATTAATACCAACTGAGTTATCCTCGTAAAAGCTTCTATCACATAATAAGTAGATAAATGGACTATGATTTTTATTTCACCTTGATAGTCAGCATCAATTACCCCGGGAATGATGTTTTAAGCCCTTCAAAGCTGAACTATAGCGTCCCATTAACAACCCAAATTATCCTGCTTGTAAAGGTCCCCGTACATTGGTAGGAACAAGAAAGGTTTCATCAGCAAATCTATGACGACTGTCTCTGAAGCCATGAGATCCACTCCGGCACTTCCTGACGAGGCCGCCACTAAATCATTCACATAGAATCGGCCTGCTGATTGAGAGCTCCCCAAATTTGGTTTTTCGGGGCACTGGTGAGTGTGCCCCGTTTCGAGTTTCCCGACGGCAAGTCACGGTTGCTTAGAGATATTGCCAGCAATATCCTCTGTTACTCTGCGGGAGAAACCAAAACTGAAATCGCCTTCAGCAGCCGCTGAAGTGTCTTAAAGTATAATTTCTGCTGAATTGCCAATTGTTGGCCCATCATTCTCACGGCGGACCGCCAAAAGGCGGTTGAAATTCCTGCATATCGTTACTCACCAATAATGCCGCCGATCTTGGATCACGTCGGGGTCACCATATGTCGGTGTCGCAATCCAATGTACACACCAGGATAGATGCGGAGAGGGCTGATGGCCACTCTGAGTTTATTGTAACCAGCGTTTCAATATACATAGCTTACAGCTGTTAGACATACACAGGTGTTCTGGATGAAGTAATTAGCGAATGCCAAGAATTCTTAGTGATTTCTCAAGGAGCCCTCCCTCGGCATCTGTTTTGATATTATCATGTTATTGCTGTGCTTGCATATTTTTATCTCGGAGCAGGCAAGGTCTCTTAGGCAAAGGTCCCTCCTGCTCCTGATATCGATATCGTTTCTCCATCTGTGCCCCCAGGTGGCAGCCACCTGGCTTAGGTTGCCCCCCCAGGGGGTCTTACCCGTCATTGGCTAACTGGCCTTCTCACCTCCGGGTCACAGTGTGTTGGCAAGCTTTTTCCAGTGATTATTAACCCTTCCTGTGTCAGGGGCAGCTACATCACCCTGTGGTCTCTGCTGCTATCAGTGTAGTACCCCCTCCCTCAGGAGCTCCGATGAGGAGCCAAGCCAGCACCACTCCTTGTCCTCCACTTTCCACCCCTCAGAAGTTACTTCCACAGACTGTGGTCTCTCCACTCATTGCCTGGCCTGGCTTCTGCCACCGTCTCTCATTCTAAAGCCACTGTATTACCCAACAAATCTCTCACAGCCTCAGCTGCCCCAGCTTCTGGCCTCACCCTCCTGCCCCAGCTGCTGGCCTCACCCTCCTGCCCCAGCTGGAATCATCCTGCCACACACCACCATCCAATCACACAAGCCCAAGATTTACAAAATACACACTACACATTCACATTAATTATTTATGACTCCATATTTTGAGTTACAGAAATCTAGCTCTAGCAATTACCTCAAGCGGTGAATTTGTTTTAAGAATATGGGGTCTCTCTGGGAACCGAGGATCTTTCCTCAAACACGTGATGAAATGAAAACTCATCCATCACATTTCACACATAAACTTCTAATCCCAAATTTGAGGCATTTCCTCAGGCTCCAGGCACTTTTGGAGGAGAAAGGCGTTGGGCCTCTCTGTGTATAATGCATGATGGCCCCACTGGATGCACCATCTTTGTGTATGGAGTAGGCTAAACAGTAAGGCTTGACCTGGACCTTTTCTCCGCTGAGGTCAGATAAATTGGCAGTTGGCTGTTGTAGGAGGGAATTTGCCAAGACATGGCCATGAGGCAAAGCATGCCTGACAGCAAACATGAAGAAGGCCAACAGAGCTTCTCAATTGTGGGTCAAACTAAACTGTGGGTGGAGCTTTTGGTTTTGCCATTCAGAATCCATTCAGCCTTCCCTCATTTTCCTCCGGGGAACCATCCTGATCCACAGCAGCCAGCCTATGTGCTTCACGCAAATTTTCTCTGCCCTGTGGTTGCCCTGCAGAAGAGGTTGGGGCAGCTGGAGCACCGCAAACTCCTGGCCACAGACTTGGTTGGATTAGCAATGGGTACCAGAACCAACTAGAGCCACTGAGGTGCAATGAGACTTCTGCCGGGACTTTGGGGAGAGAGGCATTCTCTTTTTCACTAAACTTGAACCTGGAGGATGCCGCTCTATAGCTGCTGGCAGCCATCTCACAACTGTATAGAGCCTGAGAAGGAAGCCGACATGGAGAACAGAGCAGAGATGGAGAGAGACTGGGTCCCAGTGATATTTGATCCCATGTATCTAGCCATACACTTCAGCTGGTAAATTCGCTTTTTGGCTTAAACCAATTTGATTTGGGTTTTCTGTCATTTGCAACCAAAACACCAATCCACAAACTTATACTTTTATTTCCAGTCTTAGACCAGTTCTTTTGTTAGAATTACTTACACAATATTTGCTAAGTTTTTATCCTTCACTAAGAATGATTGTTAAATCTCTAACACCATTCATTAGAAATAACTTAAACATTAGTTCTAATGCTAACCACCTCAATATATTTTTCCACAACAGAATCAATTGTCTAAAATGTGGCGAAAACAATCCAAGAGACTATCAGGGAACAATTTAAAGGCCATTTGTCCATAAGATACTTCACTTAAAGGAACACAGTCATGCACTATGTAACAATATTTGGGTCGGTGACGGATGCCATATACGATGGTGGTCCCAAAGATTAGTGCCATGTAGCCTAGGTGTGCAATAGGCTATACCATCTAGGTTTGTGTAAGTGCACTCTGTCATGTTGGCATAACAGGGTCACTGCCTAACAACACATCTCTCAGAGGGTATTTCTCATCATGAAGCAATGCATGGCTCTACCTAACTTCATACACTCTTGTTCTGAAAGGTCAAGAAACCAACATCAGCCATGGAGAGTGAGGTTTCCTAACATCTTTATCGAGCCCTGGCTTGTTTCACCAGAAATTGGAGTTGTAGAATTTTAGGTTTAGATTTGCAAAATTATTTACTTCAAATTTTGATAGGTACAGTTTGGAAACACTGCCTCAATGGATTGTGGCTCTTGATTTATGACTTCCTGGTCTAAATATTCCAATACTCATGCTTAATTGAATCTCAGTTTCTAGAACAAGGGTTGGAAAACTATGACTCACAACTCAAATCTGGCCCACTGCCTCCTTGTAAAAAAAGAGCTTTACCGGAACATATCCATGGTCATTTGTTTCCATCTTCTCTATAGCTGCTTTTGGGTTACAATAGCAGAGTAGAATAGTTGTGAGGGGCACACAAAGCCTAAAATGGTTACTACCTGGCCCTTTACTGAAAAAGTTTGCTGACTTCTGCTCTAGAATGTCAGTCCAAAAAGTTATGTTTAAAAAAACAACCCAATTTAAAAAGTCTTCAGCATATAATTTTTCATCCTTAATTATACAATGTAGGTATGATTTAAATAAATTTAAACAAAGCATAACTAAGAACTTTTTTTAATCCCTATGATCTCCTCTTCAGCTGATATCAGCCTTTGCGCTCCTCTTCCAGAGCTCAGCATCCCACAGACTTTTCTGTGAGTTCACTCTTGCAGAGCACAGGCCTGACTCCGGGGCTGCTTAACAGGAACATCCCAACAGGCAGTTTGCCATTTATAATCGTTGTTCTCTGCTCTTATGGAACTAACTGCTTCTGCTAACCCTTCAGCTCGTCTCTGTCTCTCAGAGTCCAGGCTCTTCTATTGCACAAGCAGGGCCCAGGGAGGAATATCCAGGTGGGGTCCTAGGACTTGGATGCGATGGAACTGACCTGGGGGCTGTGGAACCAAGAGCCGAAACCAGCTTATGGAGAGTAGAGCTGAAAACCACTACTCTAATATAAGCAGGAAGATTCCAAAGTGGGAAGACAGGTTGCCAAATTTAACTGCTCCTCCAATCTGCCCCTTCTCAGCAGAGGCAGCCAGCTTTGGTGTCTTTGTAATTACAGCTCTTGCTTATGGCACACTCTGGGTCCCCAGGACAGGTGACTGAGGCTCAGAGTGTAGGATGGGGTTTCAGCAGGCTGGACAAGCAGAGACCAGGGAAAGTCAGATGGATTCTCATGGAGAGACATCTCTGGCAGGAGAGGTCCTGGCCTTATAGACTCCACCACCTTGAAGCTGTCTGATGGTGGGCCCCATCTGCAGCCTTCTCATCTCACCTCATGGCCTGCGTACCCAGAAGACAGTATTCCAGAGCCCTTCTTGGCCATCTTGCTCCTGCAGGCCATCAGGGGATCTGGGAAATCAGAGGATGCCTGATAAACCAGAGGCTACGAGTTACGTTCTTAGCTTCAAGCAACAGAAACCGACTCTGACCACCTTTAGCAAGAAATGGGTATTTATTTGAAGAACTCGGTAGGTCATAGAATGAAAAGCTGAACAACCAGGCACTGGGAGGATAGTGATAGTGGGTCCAGGGATCACAGTGGCAAGGATCCATGGGCTTTCTCTTGGAGGGTATTACTGTGAGGTGACTCAGCCCCACCCACCTTCTCCTCCTCGTGTCATCACTCAGAAGTCAAATTCCAAGGACACGGGATCTGATTGTCCCAGTCTTGGTTGTGTGTCCTGCAGGCAGCCCACAGGGACTGGGGTGGAAGTGGGGTCCTGCCACTGGCAGCTCTCCAGGAAGTGCAGAGAATGGGGAAGGGGCAGTTTTTCCAAGGAAAGAGAAGAAAGGCAGGAAGAAGATGCAGGAAGGAGGGGGCCACTCCCCACAGTCACCGTGATAGG
>NW_025804428.1:0-13462 GCF_021613505.1 Equus quagga
CCTATCACGGTGACTGTGGGGAGTGGCCCCCTCCTTCCTGCATCTTCTTCCTGCCTTTCTTCTCTTTCCTTGGAAAAACTGCCCCTTCCCCATTCTCTGCACTTCCTGGAGAGCTGCCAGTGGCAGGACCCCACTTCCACCCCAGTCCCTGTGGGCTGCCTGCAGGACACACAACCAAGACTGGGACAATCAGATCCCGTGTCCTTGGAATTTGACTTCTGAGTGATGACACGAGGAGGAGAAGGTGGGTGGGGCTGAGTCACCTCACAGTAATACCCTCCAAGAGAAAGCCCATGGATCCTTGCCACTGTGATCCCTGGACCCACTATCACTATCCTCCCAGTGCCTGGTTGTTCAGCTTTTCATTCTATGACCTACCGAGTTCTTCAAATAAATACCCATTTCTTGCTAAAGGTGGTCAGAGTCGGTTTCTGTTGCTTGAAGCTAAGAACGTAACTCGTAGCCTCTGGTTTATCAGGCATCCTCTGATTTCCCAGATCCCCTGATGGCCTGCAGGAGCAAGATGGCCAAGAAGGGCTCTGGAATACTGTCTTCTGGGTACGCAGGCCATGAGGTGAGATGAGAAGGCTGCAGATGGGGCCCACCATCAGACAGCTTCAAGGTGGTGGAGTCTATAAGGCCAGGACCTCTCCTGCCAGAGATGTCTCTCCATGAGAATCCATCTGACTTTCCCTGGTCTCTGCTTGTCCAGCCTGCTGAAACCCCATCCTACACTCTGAGCCTCAGTCACCTGTCCTGGGGACCCAGAGTGTGCCATAAGCAAGAGCTGTAATTACAAAGACACCAAAGCTGGCTGCCTCTGCTGAGAAGGGGCAGATTGGAGGAGCAGTTAAATTTGGCAACCTGTCTTCCCACTTTGGAATCTTCCTGCTTATATTAGAGTAGTGGTTTTCAGCTCTACTCTCCATAAGCTGGTTTCGGCTCTTGGTTCCACAGCCCCCAGGTCAGTTCCATCGCATCCAAGTCCTAGGACCCCACCTGGATATTCCTCCCTGGGCCCTGCTTGTGCAATAGAAGAGCCTGGACTCTGAGAGACAGAGACGAGCTGAAGGGTTAGCAGAAGCAGTTAGTTCCATAAGAGCAGAGAACAACGATTATAAATGGCAAACTGCCTGTTGGGATGTTCCTGTTAAGCAGCCCCGGAGTCAGGCCTGTGCTCTGCAAGAGTGAACTCACAGAAAAGTCTGTGGGATGCTGAGCTCTGGAAGAGGAGCGCAAAGGCTGATATCAGCTGAAGAGGAGATCATAGGGATTAAAAAAAGTTCTTAGTTATGCTTTGTTTAAATTTATTTAAATCATACCTACATTGTATAATTAAGGATGAAAAATTATATGCTGAAGACTTTTTAAATTGGGTTGTTTTTTTAAACATAACTTTTTGGACTGACATTCTAGAGCAGAAGTCAGCAAACTTTTTCAGTAAAGGGCCAGGTAGTAACCATTTTAGGCTTTGTGTGCCCCTCACAACTATTCTACTCTGCTATTGTAACCCAAAAGCAGCTATAGAGAAGATGGAAACAAATGACCATGGATATGTTCCGGTAAAGCTCTTTTTTTACAAGGAGGCAGTGGGCCAGATTTGAGTTGTGAGTCATAGTTTTCCAACCCTTGTTCTAGAAACTGAGATTCAATTAAGCATGAGTATTGGAATATTTAGACCAGGAAGTCATAAATCAAGAGCCACAATCCATTGAGGCAGTGTTTCCAAACTGTACCTATCAAAATTTGAAGTAAATAATTTTGCAAATCTAAACCTAAAATTCTACAACTCCAATTTCTGGTGAAACAAGCCAGGGCTCGATAAAGATGTTAGGAAACCTCACTCTCCATGGCTGATGTTGGTTTCTTGACCTTTCAGAACAAGAGTGTATGAAGTTAGGTAGAGCCATGCATTGCTTCATGATGAGAAATACCCTCTGAGAGATGTGTTGTTAGGCAGTGACCCTGTTATGCCAACATGACAGAGTGCACTTACACAAACCTAGATGGTATAGCCTATTGCACACCTAGGCTACATGGCACTAATCTTTGGGACCACCATCGTATATGGCATCCGTCACCGACCCAAATATTGTTACATAGTGCATGACTGTGTTCCTTTAAGTGAAGTATCTTATGGACAAATGGCCTTTAAATTGTTCCCTGATAGTCTCTTGGATTGTTTTCGCCACATTTTAGACAATTGATTCTGTTGTGGAAAAATATATTGAGGTGGTTAGCATTAGAACTAATGTTTAAGTTATTTCTAATGAATGGTGTTAGAGATTTAACAATCATTCTTAGTGAAGGATAAAAACTTAGCAAATATTGTGTAAGTAATTCTAACAAAAGAACTGGTCTAAGACTGGAAATAAAAGTATAAGTTTGTGGATTGGTGTTTTGGTTGCAAATGACAGAAAACCCAAATCAAATTGGTTTAAGCCAAAAAGCGAATTTACCAGCTGAAGTGTATGGCTAGATACATGGGATCAAATATCACTGGGACCCAGTCTCTCTCCATCTCTGCTCTGTTCTCCATGTCGGCTTCCTTCTCAGGCTCTATACAGTTGTGAGATGGCTGCCAGCAGCTATAGAGCGGCATCCTCCAGGTTCAAGTTTAGTGAAAAAGAGAATGCCTCTCTCCCCAAAGTCCCGGCAGAAGTCTCATTGCACCTCAGTGGCTCTAGTTGGTTCTGGTACCCATTGCTAATCCAACCAAGTCTGTGGCCAGGAGTTTGCGGTGCTCCAGCTGCCCCAACCTCTTCTGCAGGGCAACCACAGGGCAGAGAAAATTTGCGTGAAGCACATAGGCTGGCTGCTGTGGATCAGGATGGTTCCCCGGAGGAAAATGAGGGAAGGCTGAATGGATTCTGAATGGCAAAACCAAAAGCTCCACCCACAGTTTAGTTTGACCCACAATTGAGAAGCTCTGTTGGCCTTCTTCATGTTTGCTGTCAGGCATGCTTTGCCTCATGGCCATGTCTTGGCAAATTCCCTCCTACAACAGCCAACTGCCAATTTATCTGACCTCAGCGGAGAAAAGGTCCAGGTCAAGCCTTACTGTTTAGCCTACTCCATACACAAAGATGGTGCATCCAGTGGGGCCATCATGCATTATACACAGAGAGGCCCAACGCCTTTCTCCTCCAAAAGTGCCTGGAGCCTGAGGAAATGCCTCAAATTTGGGATTAGAAGTTTATGTGTGAAATGTGATGGATGAGTTTTCATTTCATCACGTGTTTGAGGAAAGATCCTCGGTTCCCAGAGAGACCCCATATTCTTAAAACAAATTCACCGCTTGAGGTAATTGCTAGAGCTAGATTTCTGTAACTCAAAATATGGAGTCATAAATAATTAATGTGAATGTGTAGTGTGTATTTTGTAAATCTTGGGCTTGTGTGATTGGATGGTGGTGTGTGGCAGGATGATTCCAGCTGGGGCAGGAGGGTGAGGCCAGCAGCTGGGGCAGGAGGGTGAGGCCAGAAGCTGGGGCAGCTGAGGCTGTGAGAGATTTGTTGGGTAATACAGTGGCTTTAGAATGAGAGACGGTGGCAGAAGCCAGGCCAGGCAATGAGTGGAGAGACCACAGTCTGTGGAAGTAACTTCTGAGGGGTGGAAAGTGGAGGACAAGGAGTGGTGCTGGCTTGGCTCCTCATCGGAGCTCCTGAGGGAGGGGGTACTACACTGATAGCAGCAGAGACCACAGGGTGATGTAGCTGCCCCTGACACAGGAAGGGTTAATAATCACTGGAAAAAGCTTGCCAACACACTGTGACCCGGAGGTGAGAAGGCCAGTTAGCCAATGACGGGTAAGACCCCCTGGGGGGGCAACCTAAGCCAGGTGGCTGCCACCTGGGGGCACAGATGGAGAAACGATATCGATATCAGGAGCAGGAGGGACCTTTGCCTAAGAGACCTTGCCTGCTCCGAGATAAAAATATGCAAGCACAGCAATAACATGATAATATCAAAACAGATGCCGAGGGAGGGCTCCTTGAGAAATCACTAAGAATTCTTGGCATTCGCTAATTACTTCATCCAGAACACCTGTGTATGTCTAACAGCTGTAAGCTATGTATATTGAAACGCTGGTTACAATAAACTCAGAGTGGCCATCAGCCCTCTCCGCATCTATCCTGGTGTGTACATTGGATTGCGACACCGACATATGGTGACCCCGACGTGATCCAAGATCGGCGGCATTATTGGTGAGTAACGATATGCAGGAATTTCAACCGCCTTTTGGCGGTCCGCCGTGAGAATGATGGGCCAACAATTGGCAATTCAGCAGAAATTATACTTTAAGACACTTCAGCGGCTGCTGAAGGCGATTTCAGTTTTGGTTTCTCCCGCAGAGTAACAGAGGATATTGCTGGCAATATCTCTAAGCAACCGTGACTTGCCGTCGGGAAACTCGAAACGGGGCACACTCACCAGTGCCCCGAAAAACCAAATTTGGGGAGCTCTCAATCAGCAGGCCGATTCTATGTGAATGATTTAGTGGCGGCCTCGTCAGGAAGTGCCGGAGTGGATCTCATGGCTTCAGAGACAGTCGTCATAGATTTGCTGATGAAACCTTTCTTGTTCCTACCAATGTACGGGGACCTTTACAAGCAGGATAATTTGGGTTGTTAATGGGACGCTATAGTTCAGCTTTGAAGGGCTTAAAACATCATTCCCGGGGTAATTGATGCTGACTATCAAGGTGAAATAAAAATCATAGTCCATTTATCTACTTATTATGTGATAGAAGCTTTTACGAGGATAACTCAGTTGGTATTAATACCTTACTTGTCCCCTGCTCACGCCTCGATTTCAGTTTCGGTTTCTCCCGCAGAGTTACAGAGGATATTGCAATATCTACACATCGCCCCTGGTTCCCTGAGAATGGCACCTTGGACATTGAGTTGTGGGAAAGGGCTGGCAAGGCACTAAAGTCTCACTTTGAGCATGGTCTTTTAAAGGATGTACATATCTTAACGACTTGGGGAACAGTATGTACTGCACTGTTCCTTTTGTGGGATCTATCGGATGAGGAAAACTCGGCCTCTTTCACCAGAGCGTCCTTCAGGCAAAGCGCAGGAGGCGCCACCACTGCCTCCTCCGCCTTGCTCGCCGCCTAGAGACTCTTTTAAAAAGGCCGTTAGTAAGTCTCAGACAAATTTTGAACAAACGTCCTCAGACAATGATGATTTACCATTCCCCCCCTCTTTTAGAGAGGCGTTTCGCCTTCAAGAACCCTCCTGTCTTGCCTACTGCTCCTCCTTGTACTCCACCCGCCCCGTATGTTGATTCCAGGCAGTATAGTGTGGTTCATAATTGCCTTCAGGAAGGATTAAATCCTGGAGATCCTGATGTTTTTTCCTGTGCCTTCCCCGTGATGGTCAATCATGGGCGAAGAAAACATGAATCCCTTCTTTTTGGGGTGTTTAAGGAGCTGAAAAAGAGCATTAGAGAGAATGGAGTGCAGTCACCTTTCACTGTCGGGATGATAGACGCACTGGGAGCCAGTTATCGTATGCTACCCTGTGATTGGCTTTTGCTGGCAAAGACTCTTTTGTCGCATGCTGAATATACTCTTTTCAGGTCTGAGTATAACGAGATATCTGTATCCCGATCTAAGGATAATCTATCTTTAAACCCCCCCTCCCAATCAGTGCCAACATGTTACAGGGGGTCGGCCAATATGCGACACCTCAAGCACAGGCTGAGGCAAATGGAATGTTGCGTAGACAATGTTCAGAGGTGGCATTAGCAGCCTGGAAGGCAACTCCCCCTTCAGGGGCAGACAAAGCCACCAATTCCTTTGTGAATGTTCAACAAAGGCCAAACAAGCCATACATAGAATTTATTGACCATCTCCAGCAGGCAATTGAGAGACAAATAGCTCATCCTGAAGCAGCTCAAATTATCCTGTTGAAAATAGCCTTTGAAAATGCTAATGCTGATTGCCAGTCTGCTATGTCTCACCTTAAAGGGTGAACTCACACCTTAGGGGATATGCTGGAGCGTGTCTGGAAGTAGGAACTCATAGTCATGTGGCCAAAGTAATGGCAGCAGCGTTTTCGCAGCTGCCCAAAGGTGCTTTTTGATAATTCCTGTTTTAAGTGCGGAAGACCTGGACACCATGCAAAATAATGCAAGTCTGCTCCAAAAAATATCTCTGGTAAAGGAGGGCCAGCCGATATTAAAAAGCCGCCTTCTAAACCATGTCCTCAGTGCTGAAAGAGATTCCATTGGGCGAATCAATGTTGCTCTAAAATTAATGTAGATGGTAATCTAATCAACCGTGATTTGCCGTCGGGAAACTCGAAACAGGGCACACTCCCCAGTGCCCCGAAAAACGAAGTTTGGGGAGCTCCGCTGCCAAGAGGGGGGCCAGTGGCTTCGGCCACACTGGCGATGATGTTTTATAGCCTCGCCCACTTGGCCTCCCCATTGGCCTAAAAAGCAAACCTCTGCATCTGTACAAGGTGTAGGGGGGCTTATGACACCTGAGGGAAGTGATCAAGTACTCAAAGTCAGAGGACCTGAAAACAGAATTGCCTTAATTACACCCTACGTTCTTCCAACTCCATACTCCCTATGGGGGTGACAAATAAAAATGGCAAGCAATAGGATATATTGGAGTATATGAGGAAGCCATTTGGTATAAACCTAATTCCGCCTGACTTTGTTTTTCCAAAAGGGTCTGACTGTAGCCATTGAGCATGCATTGTATATCTATTTAGACATTTTGAGATAAAGGTGCAACTTCCCTCCCTCTCCCAACGTTGGCATCTCCTTAAAGATTAAGCATTTTTCTTTAGGCTGGGAACTGATTGTAGCGCTCATCTGTGACCGCCCAGCTCGAGGCAACAGACCTGCTAGCCTGCGGGGTTCACTGAGACAGCAGACCTATCTGCCATTTCCATCAATGGCTGTGCGGACAGAGCAGCCTCCTGACTATTGTAACAGGGACATTTCAATCATATGTGAAACATACTCTTTGAAGGTATATAACCACCCTGTGTACCCCCACTTCTTTGGAGTGCTCTGTTCCTTTGTGGAAAGACTCTCCTGGGTTATAATCCTCAGATTTAAGCTCAGAATAAACTCACCCAAATTTTTATTTGTAGATTGGTTATGGATTATTTTCCTCGACAGGGGTGAGATTTGCTTTCTCAATGGAAACTATCTCTAAACGTTAAGCCTTTTCCCTGGGGGCCACTGATGTTATTAACATTCCTCCCATACCCATTCAATGGAAAACTACCACGCCTGTATGGACAGATCAGTGACCCCTCCCAAAAGAAAAAGTACAGGCTTTAAAGATGCTAGTACAGGAGCAACTAAAATTAGGCCATATTGTACCCTCAAACACCCCAGTATTTGTGATAAAAAAGAAATCTGAAAAATGGAGATTACTTCAGGACTTAAGGGCAATTAATGCTGTCATGCAACCTATGGGGGCTTTACAGAAGGGATTGCCAAACCCTTCTTTAATACCTGAGAATTGGCAAATTGTTGTTATTGACATTAGAGACTGTTTCTTTTCTCTACCTTTGTGCGCTGCTGATAGGGAAAAGCTCGCATTCACTGTCCCAGTTTATAACAATCAAGAGGTCCCCCAGAGATATCAGTGGAAGGTCTTGCCTCAGGGCATGAAAAACAGTCCTACCATATGCCAACAATTTGTAAGAGATGTGTTATTAACTTTTCTCTGCAAATACCCTACTATACAACTTTACCATTATATGGATGATATTTTATTAGCAGCACCAACTAAAAATTTTTCATTAACAGTATACCAACAATTAATTGAATTGCTAAAAGGCAAAGCCCTGCTTATGGCTCAAGATAAGGTACAGTTTACCTCCCCCTGGAAATTTCTAGGATTGATGATTGATAGACACCTGGCAAAGCCATGCATTCCCTCTATTTCCATACCCAATACTTTGACATTAGTTACATTGCAACAGCTTTTAGGAAATATCAGTTGGATACGTCCTTTTCTTGGCATCCCGACGCATTCTCTGAGTCACTTGTTTTCCTGCTACATGGTGACTCTTCCCCCTCTTCTACGCGCACTCTTATCCCTGAGACAAAACAAGAACTAAGCCTAGTAAACAAGGCTCTAACCTCCCAATTTTTAAATCGCTTTGATCCAGAAATTCCCTTATGCCTTTATATGATAAACACACCTAAGAGTCCTACTGTTATCGTCTTTCAAAACGCGGGCAAGGTTATAAAATGCTTGGAGTGGATATACTTGCCCCACACACCAGCTAAGGTACTCTATACATATTTTGATGGAATAGAAGAGGTTATTCAAAGGGGACGTTTATGGTGTTTACAATTGCGAGGCACTGACCCTCAGACCATTTTTTTACCTTACACATCTTCTCAATTTGATCATCTCCTCTGTTATCTCGTCTGGAAAAACCAGAAAAGCCAGTATAGCTTGGTTTGCCAATAGTGACTGGCAGACCAAAGTCTCTCACTGCTGTCCCGCTTTTGCCCTCCGTTTTAAACTTTCATCAAACCACACAAGATATTTTCACTCATTTTCTGAAAATCAAGCAATTATTGTCCCAGCGTACTCACTCCTGCTTTATTGCACACATACGCTCTCACCCTCCTCTTCCTGGTCCTTTATCTCAAGGGAATGCTATTGTTGATTCTGCTGTAGAAAATGTTTGACTTGACTGTCCTGTTTACAGCAGCACGTTCGATTCACGCCTTACATTATTGCAATGCTCCAGCCCTGCGCTCGTGCTTTCACTTAAAACGACAGGCTGCACAAATAATTGATGGTTGCCCAGCCTGTCAACAATCTTCCCTAGCCACCTCTCCCTTCACTGCTGATGGGGTTAACCCTCGTGGACTATACAGCAATGACCTTTGGCAAACGGACACAACAATATTTCCGCCTTTTGGACGTTTCAGGTATATTATCGCTTATATTGACACTCACTCTCGATTTCTTTTCACATCGGCACATACAAAAAATACCGCTAAACAAGTCGTTTGTCATTGGCTTGCTATATTTGTTTTCGTGGGGTCTCCTACATGCATTAAAACTGATAATGGTCCCGAGTTCTCAGCGTGAATTTTCCGCCAATTTTGTGCAACTTGGAATATTATCCATAAAACTGGCATCCCCTATAATTCTACGGGACAAGCTATTATTGAGCGATGTCATAGAACGCTAAAGGCTGTTTTACAAAAAATGAAAGGGGGAAATGAGTATTATAAAATGATCTGCAAGGTATTCTCGATCTCGCCTTATTTACTTTAAATTTTTTGAATCTAGCGGAGGATGGCACATCAGCTGCAGAAAGATATATGGGTCAAACTCAGAACCATATGGCCCAACAAAGGCCACATTACACACATCTGTTTTGACACAATATCTTGGCAAAGTGTGGATTAAAACGTCCTTATACGGATATCTGGGAGGGCCTTTTTATGGTTAAATGTGGGAAGACGTGCATGGCCTGCTCTGGAATAACCGGAAAATGGACAAACGGATAAGTAAATCAGTTTTTTTCTTTTTCCTCCTTTCTTCTCTAATGCATGTTGAGGTGATTTCAGAGCATGAGAATCTCACATATTGGGCCTTTATTCCTAATCCTCTCTCTACTCTGGTTACTTGGTGGCATGCCAATCCCCCTTTGTCCTCTAACGATTCTGATTGGCCAGGAGGAACCGGGGTACCCCGACAACAACATACAGGCCTGCACCAAAAGGAAGAAGAACCTCTGGTGATGTATGCTAACAATTTACCTTTTTGTATGGTTTATCAAAACAAAAGCACAACATGTGTCACCTTTCAGGAACAAAAGTATTTGTATTACCAACCTAAGAAAGGACAACAGGCAGCCAATCTGACATACATTACTGCTATATCAACATCTTACGAAGACAAAAGTAATGTCACACAAGTTCCTTCCGTCCCAATTTGCCGTCCAAAAACTGATTGGCGTTACAAACATTACTCAGTACAGTGGTCCCCTTGCCGTACAGCATATCCAAGGCGGGGCAACATCTTTGGGGCCAACGTGCTGGATTGGGGACCTCATGGACATCTTTTGAGTGACAATATACTTGGGCCTTCAACAGATCAAGTCAGAAACCTATAACATGGAGCGAACACGGCCTATCTGGACCCCTTTTACAACTATTGTACAATGAGACAGTGTGCAGCCCCCTCACAAAGGAATATGGAGGATTGGGTTGCCTTTTATATCACGACGATTGTCGCATGGTAAATATGAGAATGCAAGCGGCGATTATTCATTGACTCTGATTTGAAATGTTTCTGATACCGTTATGATCTGTACCACCCATCCTTATGTGTTATTATGGGAAAAAAATGTCCCCACTATTGAAGAATCTTCTAGTATGTATGTAATTAATATTTCTCCCCCATGGTATTCTGATTGTTTAACACATTATAATGTACCCTCATTGAATGTGACCTATGTAATGGTGTTAAAAAGAAGAGCACATTTTTGGTTACCTGTTTCTCTAAATCGGACATGGTCCAAAGAGCATGCTCTACATATCCTCCTTGAGTCCATGAGAAAATTAGGTCCTAAGCGGTTTTTGGCTACGCTAATAGCATTCATTGTGTCCGCGGTGATTATCTTTGCATCAGCTGCTACAGCTACTACTGCCTTGGTTAACAGTGTTCAAACAGCCCATAAGGTGGAGTCTGTCTTGGTAAATGTCACTCAAGAATTACAGACACAGGCAGATATTGATAAAGGGCTAATGTCACGATTGCAGGCATTAGAGGCAGCAGTAGAGTGGCTGGGAGAGCAGCAAAATGCTTTATATATGCGTATGAAATTAAAATGTGACTGGCAATTTACCATGCAATGCGTTACCCCCCTACCGTATAATAGCTCGCTGACATCTTGGCAAGAATAAAAAACATTTACAGGGGGCATTTAATACCTCCCTGGCCAATGACATCACTGGGCTACAAGCTCAGTTAGAGAGACAGTTACAAGAAGTACATAAGGTGTTCTCTCAAAAAATATTTCAAGACATTGAAAATGGGTTACACTGGCTAGAGCCCTCCAATTGGTTCTCGGGCCCCAATTTACACATATTTGTTAATGCTGGTGTGATTTTGATATTATCCATGTTAATAGTTTATGTTTTACATCTGCTGTGCTCCCTGAAAAAACAACAAAGTCAACAAGAGCAAGCATTGGTTATGATGGGCCTTCTGGCATCAGCACAACATGACGCCTTCCTTGCTTTAAAAAACAAAAGGCAGGGAAATGTAGCCGCCCCTGACACAGGAAGGGTTAATAATCACTGGAAAAAGCTTGCCAACAAACTGTGACCCGGAGGTGAGAAGGCCAGTTAGCCAATGACGGGTAAGACCCCCTGGGGGGGCAACCTAAGCCAGGCGGCGGCCGCCCGGGGGCACAGATGGAGAAACGATATCGATATCGGGAGCAAGAGGGACCGTTGCCTAAGAGACCTTGCCTGCTCCGAGATAAAAATATACGAGCACAGCAATAACATGATAATATCAAAACAGACGCTGAGGGAGGGCTCCTTGAGAAATCACTAAGAATTCTTGGCATTCGCTAATTATTTCATCCAGAACACCTGTGTATGTCTAACAGCTGTAAGCTATGTATATATTGAAACGCTGGTTACAATAAACTCAGAGTGGCCATCAGCCCTCTCCGCATCTATCCTGGTGTGTACATTGCATTGCAAAACCGACAGGTGAACACAGAAATGTCTTGTGCAGAGAACCATGTGAAAGACTGTCAGGCCCAGAAAAAGGACTTGAAGATGAAGAGTGAGGAAGGCTCTGGGACACAGTGAACAGGCAGCTAAATGAAGTGGGAACAGGAGACCATCTTTGGGATTTATCTCAATTGTGGAGCTAAGCCTGCGCCATCTTTCCTCACGCTCTAGGAGAGTTAATTGTCCACCTAAACAGTTGGCTGGGGGTTGGGGAAGGGGTTGCGGGGGGAGGGTGAAGCCAAGAAAGCCAAGACCTTCAGTGTAGGGAGGGAAGCATCTTGGAAAAGGCCCCTTCTATGTTACCCCAGAAGTGACAGAGAAAAGAGAAGTCCAACAAGAACCCACCCTTGCCCCTGCCCGCAGGTCTGTGGGGCGGGGTTGTGGTGGGCAGCACAGGCAGCCCCTGCTCTGATGCCCACCAGCCAGGCCCTCCTGCAGCAGCAAAACCCGTGCTTCTCGCTGTGGAGATCCCCGTGGATGGTGACACCTGCTCTCTGTCTACCTTGTACTTCGCCCAGCCCAGGGAACCGCACATTTCGTGCGTTCAGGGGAACCCAACAGACAGAGTAGTCCATGCCCTCCTGGGGCTGAGCAGTCTCACCTTCACTTCCGAGGTGATTATGGGGGCCCCCGGGCGCCATTTGTAGAGGACCCACATTTCCTCTCATTGCCAGCCCCAGGAAGCCCCCTGCGTCCAAGCCCTCTGGGCCATCTCCCCTGGAGCCTTGTCCTTCCATTCTCCAGACCCAGAGGGTTCGCAGGTCTCCATCCAGCATCTCCTTGAGCCCTGTGGGCTGTGGAACAAGATTGTCCGGGTTTGAACCTCAGTTCCTGCGTTTTCTATGAACCTCTGGCAAAGAGCCCACCCCATCAACACCTGAGTTTCTCGATCTATAAAATAAGGATGTAGATGCTAGTTTGCGGCGAACATTAAATAATACAAAAACAGTGCAGCAAGTCAACATAGTGAAGCATTTAGTAAAGCTAGGTACTTAGTGACCTTTGACTGTCTTCTGACCTTGGTTTTCTGGCACTGCCCAAATCAGGTCTGTCTTCTCCCTGGTCAAACATCTCATTGTTGTTTTTCTCAGTGCTCCCTCTTGGACCAACTCCCATTTATGTCTGTGTGCGTCCTGCGTGTTTTTTGAACTTTGAGACCCAGCGCCACCCATTAGAGAACATGACACCATCACGAGTAGTTGGCACTTGGCTTCCTTTGGACTTTGTGGAATAGGGTTTATCTTGTGTTTTCGAGGAGAGTCTGCCAAGAGCCCTGTGCGGAATGAGAGTAAGGTGATGCCTTCCTGGACCCGTCTCTCTAAAAGCTGGGTTATTAGATGTTTCTGGGTGTTAGGGAGACAAGCACCTAAGAATTAGAAATGTTTTTTCCTCTGTCTCTCACTGAGGCTTTGCTGCATCCTTGAGCCCTAGTGGCTGCTCCCAGGTCAACAGTAATACCCTTTCCCTCATGACTTCATTAATACATCTCAGGGGCCAGCCTGGTTGGGCTGTTTTTGCAGTGCTTTCATCACAGCTCAGCCAGTCACTAGAAATCAGCTTTCGAAACTGAAAAGCCTCTTCAGCCAGATCCTCCCCCTCGCCCCCTCCTTTCCTGCTCCCGGGAACTCGGCTTCCCCAAAGTGAGCTCCCGACATACCCTGACAGGCTGTGCCCTGATTTGTTCCTTAGCGTCATGGGGTAT
>NW_025804429.1:0-1410 GCF_021613505.1 Equus quagga
TAGGAAAATACCAGAAAAAGAGGGGCATCAAGGGGCATTTTTAAGCCCCTATACCAGACTTGGAATTTCTAGATGAATGGACCGTCTTCCAGGAGAGAGAAGGGGCAGTTCCAAAAGTAGCAGCCAGGGGTCTGCCTCCAGGGCAGAGAGGTTTTTACCAAAACTGGCAGCCCTGGTGGCACTTGGCAGGTGTCACGGGCCATCAGGCAGGAACATCTCTTCCTGAGGCAGCCAAGACCGAGGGCCCCCAGTGCTCACCAAACGATCAGGAGACCTGGGCTTAATGCAATTTGAACTCAGGGGAGGATTCTGATCCCACAGCAAAGCTGGAGGGAACAAGGTGTAGTTCCAAGACAGCTCTTAAGAATTGAGGGCCTGTAAGTGTCTTGGTTGGCTGTGCTTCAAGGAGTGATTGACATTTCACGGGAGACTTGACCCATAAAGCCATGAACCCTCAGCCAAATGTGTGGAAGTGAGGTGTGCTTGGGAAGGTCTCAGGAGACAACGGGGAGCAGAAGCAGGAGCCATGATGGGCCCCCAGGATTCTAGACCCAGCTGACCCCTAACCTCTGCCATGGCAGACAGCCGAGGCCCAGGGATGGGATGGTGACTTAGGAAGAAGCAGATGAGGCTGGAGATTGGGGGCAGGAGCTAGCCCACAGTTATTGCTGCCTTTAAGGCAAAGACCACAGCAAAAGCACCCTACTCAGGTGAGACACTCAGAGGCTTATCTGAATTCAACAAAAGTTCTGCTGGGCCCCTGGTAGGAGAGGAGGGGCGGAGGGACGGGTGCAGTGCCCAGGTGGGAGGAGAGAAGTTGGCCTAGTGCCTAGGGTCCAGTGGCCATCCCTGAGAGACCCTGAGGAGTGTCTCACCCACAGGGCTAGGCACAATTTGTCTGGGGCAGAGCCCAGTGTCCCCCTTCTTCGTGGAGACACAAAGACTTATTAGGAAGACACTGTGGAAGGATAATGTTTCGAAATAATAATAGTGATGGTTCCTCAGGCAAAATATCACCATTTGTAGAGAGAGGGATTTCACCCCGCAGGTAGTTGAGGGGAAAGGGAGAGAGCAAAAGAACTCGGTGGGGTGGGGGTCTCCCAATGTGGGACTGTGCCCCACTTCATGATGGAGAGGCCAGCAAGACTCCAGAGAGGGACCATCTGTATGACAAGTGGCAGGGCCACAGACAGCACCCCCAGGACACTGAAGCAGCTGAATGATTCCTGGGTGCTCGAACCAAAGAGTCAGAGAATCTGAGGTGGTCAAGATGGCTGATGGGCCTGAAAGGACAAGGGCCTTCTCAGTGGGGACACACATGAACTGAAGAATGTAGAGCAGACAGACAATAGACACCTCAGGTGACACCTGTGAGCACAGGTGACTCAGGGCCAGATGGGGCCTTCCCTA
>NW_025804430.1:0-1410 GCF_021613505.1 Equus quagga
TAGGGAAGGCCCCATCTGGCCCTGAGTCACCTGTGCTCACAGGTGTCACCTGAGGTGTCTATTGTCTGTCTGCTCTACATTCTTCAGTTCATGTGTGTCCCCACTGAGAAGGCCCTTGTCCTTTCAGGCCCATCAGCCATCTTGACCACCTCAGATTCTCTGACTCTTTGGTTCGAGCACCCAGGAATCATTCAGCTGCTTCAGTGTCCTGGGGGTGCTGTCTGTGGCCCTGCCACTTGTCATACAGATGGTCCCTCTCTGGAGTCTTGCTGGCCTCTCCATCATGAAGTGGGGCACAGTCCCACATTGGGAGACCCCCACCCCACCGAGTTCTTTTGCTCTCTCCCTTTCCCCTCAACTACCTGCGGGGTGAAATCCCTCTCTCTACAAATGGTGATATTTTGCCTGAGGAACCATCACTATTATTATTTCGAAACATTATCCTTCCACAGTGTCTTCCTAATAAGTCTTTGTGTCTCCACGAAGAAGGGGGACACTGGGCTCTGCCCCAGACAAATTGTGCCTAGCCCTGTGGGTGAGACACTCCTCAGGGTCTCTCAGGGATGGCCACTGGACCCTAGGCACTAGGCCAACTTCTCTCCTCCCACCTGGGCACTGCACCCGTCCCTCCGCCCCTCCTCTCCTACCAGGGGCCCAGCAGAACTTTTGTTGAATTCAGATAAGCCTCTGAGTGTCTCACCTGAGTAGGGTGCTTTTGCTGTGGTCTTTGCCTTAAAGGCAGCAATAACTGTGGGCTAGCTCCTGCCCCCAATCTCCAGCCTCATCTGCTTCTTCCTAAGTCACCATCCCATCCCTGGGCCTCGGCTGTCTGCCATGGCAGAGGTTAGGGGTCAGCTGGGTCTAGAATCCTGGGGGCCCATCATGGCTCCTGCTTCTGCTCCCCGTTGTCTCCTGAGACCTTCCCAAGCACACCTCACTTCCACACATTTGGCTGAGGGTTCATGGCTTTATGGGTCAAGTCTCCCGTGAAATGTCAATCACTCCTTGAAGCACAGCCAACCAAGACACTTACAGGCCCTCAATTCTTAAGAGCTGTCTTGGAACTACACCTTGTTCCCTCCAGCTTTGCTGTGGGATCAGAATCCTCCCCTGAGTTCAAATTGCATTAAGCCCAGGTCTCCTGATCGTTTGGTGAGCACTGGGGGCCCTCGGTCTTGGCTGCCTCAGGAAGAGATGTTCCTGCCTGATGGCCCGTGACACCTGCCAAGTGCCACCAGGGCTGCCAGTTTTGGTAAAAACCTCTCTGCCCTGGAGGCAGACCCCTGGCTGCTACTTTTGGAACTGCCCCTTCTCTCTCCTGGAAGACGGTCCATTCATCTAGAAATTCCAAGTCTGGTATAGGGGCTTAAAAATGCCCCTTGATGCCCCTCTTTTTCTGGTATTTTCCTA
>NW_025804431.1:0-1039 GCF_021613505.1 Equus quagga
CTCCAGGAAAGGGGTGAACATCCACCATCCCAGTAGAATGGAGGTTCGGCATAAAAGTTAACGTTTTTTGCTTTGCCCACCTGCATTTTTTGATTGAAATTCCTACCTGTTATGGACGCCTTAAGGAGAAAGGAGGGTCAGCCTCTGCATCACCAGAAAATTTCTCCAGGAGTAGCAACTGTGGTTGCATGGGCCTTGGACGAAGCAGATTCAGTGTTTGTCCTCCCCACAAGCCACCTCCATCAAATGCTCAAATCAGGGACCAGTTATCATGGAGGGTGGCCCTTCGTTACACTATCTCCAATGTGGTACTTACACCGGTGGTGTCCTGGCACTGGGCTCCATCGCAGCTCCTCTGCTATCACAGGGGTTGACTGCAGTAGAGTCAGTGGGAGCCCAGGTCTGAGGAGCCTCCAGCTCCTGCATGTCCTCCCCACTCTAGTGTAAGCACCGGCTCCTGTTTCTGAACCAGCTGCAGCTGGGTGATGGGGGAGCCCAGAGCCAGAGACCTTCTGAGATCTGCGCTATAGACTGAATGTGTGTGTCCCCCCAGATTCATATGTTAAATCCTGATGCCCAATGTGATGGTATTTGGAGGTGGGGCCTTTGGGAGGTGATTAGGTCGTGAGGGTTGAGCCCTCCTAAGTGGAATTAATACCCTTACAAAAGAGACCCCAGAGAGCTCCCTCGCTCCTTCTGCCATATGAGGAAACAGCAAGAAAGTCTATGAATCAGGAAGCAGGTCCTTCCCAGACAGTGAACCTGATGGCACCTTACTCTTGGACTTCTGATCCACCAGAACTGTGGGAAATAAATGTTTATAGTCAAAGCCACACAGTCCATGGTATTTTTATTAAAACAGACTAAGACAATCTGGCATGTGTGGAATTCCCCTTCGTTAGCTTTATAAGAAAAGAATAATGGTTTTGGCCTCTGGTCTTTTGTTTGTTCAATTCCTCTCAGTAGGAGTTTGACCTAAATAATTCTTGCATGCAGTATCCATCTTCTCTTTGATCACTTTTAACAGGGCTGAGAGGCA
>NW_025804432.1:0-1039 GCF_021613505.1 Equus quagga
TGCCTCTCAGCCCTGTTAAAAGTGATCAAAGAGAAGATGGATACTGCATGCAAGAATTATTTAGGTCAAACTCCTACTGAGAGGAATTGAACAAACAAAAGACCAGAGGCCAAAACCATTATTCTTTTCTTATAAAGCTAACGAAGGGGAATTCCACACATGCCAGATTGTCTTAGTCTGTTTTAATAAAAATACCATGGACTGTGTGGCTTTGACTATAAACATTTATTTCCCACAGTTCTGGTGGATCAGAAGTCCAAGAGTAAGGTGCCATCAGGTTCACTGTCTGGGAAGGACCTGCTTCCTGATTCATAGACTTTCTTGCTGTTTCCTCATATGGCAGAAGGAGCGAGGGAGCTCTCTGGGGTCTCTTTTGTAAGGGTATTAATTCCACTTAGGAGGGCTCAACCCTCACGACCTAATCACCTCCCAAAGGCCCCACCTCCAAATACCATCACATTGGGCATCAGGATTTAACATATGAATCTGGGGGGACACACACATTCAGTCTATAGCGCAGATCTCAGAAGGTCTCTGGCTCTGGGCTCCCCCATCACCCAGCTGCAGCTGGTTCAGAAACAGGAGCCGGTGCTTACACTAGAGTGGGGAGGACATGCAGGAGCTGGAGGCTCCTCAGACCTGGGCTCCCACTGACTCTACTGCAGTCAACCCCTGTGATAGCAGAGGAGCTGCGATGGAGCCCAGTGCCAGGACACCACCGGTGTAAGTACCACATTGGAGATAGTGTAACGAAGGGCCACCCTCCATGATAACTGGTCCCTGATTTGAGCATTTGATGGAGGTGGCTTGTGGGGAGGACAAACACTGAATCTGCTTCGTCCAAGGCCCATGCAACCACAGTTGCTACTCCTGGAGAAATTTTCTGGTGATGCAGAGGCTGACCCTCCTTTCTCCTTAAGGCGTCCATAACAGGTAGGAATTTCAATCAAAAAATGCAGGTGGGCAAAGCAAAAAACGTTAACTTTTATGCCGAACCTCCATTCTACTGGGATGGTGGATGTTCACCCCTTTCCTGGAG
>NW_025804433.1:0-1848 GCF_021613505.1 Equus quagga
AGACTGGTAGAGGCTGCAGACCAGATGAATTCCTCATTTCTAGGAAATGCAGAAAAAGAGGGGCACGGAGGGGAATTTTTAAGTCTTCCGTTCCAGAGTTGGAATTTCTAGAAGAATGGACCCTCTTCCAGGAGAGAGAAGGAGCAATTCCAAAAGCAGCAGCCAGGGGTCTGCCTCCAGGGCAGAGAGGTTTTTACCAGAACTGGCAGCCCTAGTGGCACTTGGCAGGTGTCACGGGCCATCAGGCAGGAACATCTCTATCTGAGGTAGTCAAGACCGAGGGCCCCAGTAGTCACCAAATGCTCAGGGAGCTGGGCTTGATGCAAACCAAATTCAGGAGGGGATTCTGATCCCACAGCAAAGCTGGAGGGAACAAGATATAGTTCAAAGACCTCTCTTAAGTATTGAGGGCCTGTAAGTGTCTTTGTTGGCTGTGCTTTGAGGAGTGATTGACATTTCATGGAAGTCTTCACCCATGAAGCCGTAAACTCTCAGCCAAATGTGTGGAAGTGAGGTGTGCTTGGGAAGGTCTCAGGAGACAACGGGGAGCAGAAGCAGGAGCCCTGAGGGTCCCCCAGGATTCTAGACCCCACTGACCCCTAACCTCTGCCATGGCAGACAGCCGAGGCCCAGGGACAGGACAACAACTGAGGAAGAAGCAGATGAGGCTGGAGATTGGGGGCAGGAGCTAGCCCACAGTTCTTGCTGCCTTTAAGGCAAAGACCACAGGGAAAGCGTCCCACTCAGTGAGACACTCAGAGGCTTCTCTGAATTCAACAAAAGTTCTGCTGGGCCTTGGTTGGAGTGGAGAGGAGGAGGGACGGGCACAGTGCCCAGGAGAGGGGAGAGAACTTGGCCCAGTGCCTAGGGTCCAGTGGCTGTCCCTGAGAGACCCTGAGGAGTGTCTCACCCACGGGCTGGGCACAGTTTGTCTGGGGCAGAGCCCAGTGTCCCCCTTCTTCGTGGAGACACAAAGACTTATTAGGAAGACACTGTGGAAGAAAAATGTTTCGAAATAATAATAGTGATGGTTCCTCAGGCAAAATACCACCACTGTAGAGGGAGGGATTTCACCCCGCAGGTTGTTGAGGGGAAATGGAGAGAGCAAGAGCGCTCGGTGGGGAGGGGGTCTCCCAATGTGGGACTGTGCCCCACTTCATGGTGGAGAGGCCAGCAAGACTCCAGAGCGGGACGATCTGTATGACAGGTGGCAGGGCCACAGATAGCACCCCCAGGACACTGAAGCAGCTGAGTAATTTCTGGGTCCTTGAGCCACAGAGTCAGGAGAATCTGAGGTGGTCAAGATGGCTGATGGGCCTGAAAGGACAAGGGCCTTCTCAGTGGGGACACACATGAACTGAAGAATGTGGACCAGACAATAGACATCTTAGGGGACATCGGTGAGCACAGGTGACTCAGGGCCAGATGGGGCCTATGTAAATCCTTAGCACCACACAACTGCTCAAGAATTTAGCCACAAACTCCGGGAAAGGGGTGAACATCCACCATACCGGTAGAATGGAGGTTCAGCATAAAAATTAACTTACTTTGCCCACCTGCGTTTTTTTGATTAAACTTCATACGTGTTATGGATGCCTTAAGGAGAAAGGAGGGTCAGCCTCTGCATCACCAGAAAATTTCTCCAGGAGTAGCAACTGTGGTTGCATGGGCCTTTGATGAAGCAGATTCAGTATATGTACTCCCCACATGCCACCTCCATCAAATGCTCAAATCAGGGACCAGTTATCACAGAGGGTGGCCCTTCGTTACACTGTCTCCAATGTTGTACTTACACCGGTGCTGTCCTGGCACTGGGCTGCATCGCAGCTCCTCTGCTATCCAGGGGTT
>NC_044858.1:0-16121 GCF_021613505.1 Equus quagga
GTTAATGTAGCTTAATAGTATTAAAGCAAGGCACTGAAAATGCCTAGATGAGTATTTTTACTCCATAAACAGATAGGCTTGGTCCTAGCCTTTTTATTAGTTATTAATAGAATTACACATGCAAGTATCCGCACCCCAGTGAGAATGCCCTCTAAATCGCACTCTACGATTAAAAGGAGCAGGTATCAAGCACACTAGAAAGTAGCTCATGACACCTTGCTCAGCCACACCCCCACGGGACACAGCAGTGATAAAAATTAAGCCATGAACGAAAGTTCGACTAAGTTATATTAAATTAGGGTTGGTAAAATTCGTGCCAGCCACCGCGGTCATACGATTAACCCAAATTAATAAACCCCCGGCGTAAAGCGTGTCAAAGACCTATACCAAAATAAAGTTAAAACCCAGTTAAGCTGTAAAAAGCTACAACCAAAGTAAAATAGACTACGAAAGTGACTTTAATGCCTCTGACCACACGATAGCTAAGACCCAAACTGGGATTAGATACCCCACTATGCTTAGCCCTAAACTAAAATAACTCATCACAACAAAGTTATTCGCCAGAGTACTACTAGCAACAGCCTAAAACTCAAAGGACTTGGCGGTGCTTTACATCCCTCTAGAGGAGCCTGTTCCGTAATCGATAAACCCCGATAAACCCTACCATCTCTTGCTAATCCAGCCTATATACCGCCATCTTCAGCAAACCCTAAACAAGGTATCGAAGTAAGCACAATCATCCAACATAAAAACGTTAGGTCAAGGTGTAGCCCATGAGATGGAGAGAAATGGGCTACATTTTCTACCCTAAGAACAAGAACTTAACCCAAACGAAAGTCTCTATGAAATTGGAGACCGAAGGAGGATTTAGCAGTAAATTAAGAATAGAGAGCTTAATTGAATAAGGCCATGAAGCGCGCACACACCGCCCGTCACCCTCCTTAAATATCACAAATCACAATATAACACAAAATCGTGACCCAAACATATGAAAGGAGACAAGTCGTAACAAGGTAAGTATACCGGAAGGTGTACTTGGATAACCAAAGTGTAGCTTAAACAAAGCATCTAGCTTACACCTAGAAGATTTCATTCAAAATGAACACTTTGAACTAAAGCTAGCCCAAACAACATTCAACTCAACTACCCTTAGTCACTCAACTAAAACATTCACTAAATCATTAAAGTATAGGAGATAGAAATTTTAACCTGGCGCTATAGAGAAAGTACCGTAAGGGAACGATGAAAGATACACATTAAAAGTACTAAACAGCAAAGCTTACCCCTTTTACCTTCTGCATAATGATTTAACTAGAATAAACTTAGCAAAGAGAACTTAAGCTAAGCACCCCGAAACCAGACGAGCTACCTACGAACAGTTACAAAGAACTAACTCATCTATGTCGCAAAATAGTGAGAAGATTTATAGGTAGAGGTGAAAAGCCCAACGAGCCTGGTGATAGCTGGTTGTCCAGAAACAGAATTTCAGTTCAAATTTAATTTTACCTAAAAACCACTCAATTCCAATGTAAACTTAAATTATAATCTAAAAAGGTACAGCTTTTTAGATACAGGGTACAACCTTTATTAGAGAGTAAGAATAAGATAACCCCATAGTTGGCTTAAAAGCAGCCATCAATTAAGAAAGCGTTCAAGCTCAACGTCTCATCTATCTTAATCCCAAGAATAAACTCAAACTAACTCCTAATCTTATACTGGACTATTCTATTAACACATAGAAGCAATAATGTTAATATGAGTAACAAGAATTATTTCTCCTTGCATAAGCCTATATCAGAACGAATACTCACTGATAGTTAACAACAGAATAGACACAACCCAAAAACTAATCACCTATTTAAATTATTGTTAACCCAACACAGGCATGCACCCATAAGGAAAGATTAAAAGAAGTAAAAGGAACTCGGCAAACACAAACCCCGCCTGTTTACCAAAAACATCACCTCTAGCATCCCCAGTATTAGAGGCACTGCCTGCCCAGTGACATCTGTTTAAACGGCCGCGGTATCCTAACCGTGCAAAGGTAGCATAATCACTTGTTCCCTAAATAGGGACTTGTATGAATGGCCACACGAGGGTTTTACTGTCTCTTACTTCCAATCAGTGAAATTGACCTTCCCGTGAAGAGGCGGGAATAACTAAATAAGACGAGAAGACCCTATGGAGCTTTAATTAACTGATTCACAAAAACAACATACAAACCTAACCCCAGGGACAACAAAACTTTTGATTGAATCAGCAATTTCGGTTGGGGTGACCTCGGAGAACAAAACAACCTCCGAGTGATTTAAATCTAGACTAACCAGTCAAAATATATAATCACTTATTGATCCAAACCATTGATCAACGGAACAAGTTACCCTAGGGATAACAGCGCAATCCTATTCCAGAGTCCATATCGACAATTAGGGTTTACGACCTCGATGTTGGATCAAGACATCCTAATGGTGCAACCGCTATTAAGGGTTCGTTTGTTCAACGATTAAAGTCTTACGTGATCTGAGTTCAGACCGGAGTAATCCAGGTCGGTTTCTATCTATTCTACACTTTTCCCAGTACGAAAGGACAAGAAAAGTAGGGCCCACTTTACAAGAAGCGCCCTCAAACTAATAGATGACATAATCTAAATCTAACTAATTTATTAACCTCACCGCCCTAGAACAGGGCTCGTTAGGGTGGCAGAGCCCGGAAATTGCGTAAAACTTAAACCTTTATACCCAGAGGTTCAACTCCTCTCCCTAACAACATGTTTATAATCAATGTTCTCCTCCTAATCGTCCCAATCCTGCTCGCCGTAGCATTCCTCACACTAGTTGAACGAAAAGTCTTAGGCTACATACAACTTCGTAAAGGACCCAACATCGTAGGCCCCTATGGCCTACTACAACCCATTGCCGATGCCCTCAAACTATTTATCAAAGAACCACTACGACCACTAACATCATCAACATCTATATTTATTATCGCACCAATCCTAGCCCTTACCCTAGCCTTAACCATATGAATCCCTCTACCCATACCATACCCACTAATTAATATAAACCTGGGAATCCTATTCATACTAGCCATATCCAGCCTAGCTGTCTACTCGATCCTTTGATCAGGATGAGCCTCAAACTCAAAATACGCTCTAATTGGAGCCCTACGAGCAGTAGCACAAACCATTTCATACGAAGTAACTCTAGCAATTATTCTACTCTCAGTCCTCCTAATAAGCGGATCGTTCACACTATCAACACTTATCACCACCCAAGAATACCTATGATTAATCTTCCCATCATGACCCTTAGCCATAATATGATTCATCTCAACATTAGCTGAAACCAACCGAGCTCCATTCGACCTAACAGAAGGAGAATCAGAACTCGTCTCCGGATTCAATGTTGAATATGCAGCCGGCCCATTTGCTCTATTTTTCCTGGCAGAATATGCAAACATCATCATAATAAACATCTTCACAACAACCCTATTTCTAGGAGCATTTCACAACCCCTACCTACCAGAACTCTACTCAATTAATTTCACCATTAAAGCTCTCCTTCTAACATGCTCTTTCCTATGAATTCGAGCATCCTACCCACGATTTCGATATGACCAACTTATACACCTCCTATGAAAAAACTTCCTTCCACTCACACTAGCTCTCTGCATATGACATGTCTCACTACCAATCATACTATCCAGCATCCCACCACAAACATAGGAAATATGTCTGACAAAAGAGTTACTTTGATAGAGTAAAACATAGAGGTTCAAACCCTCTTATTTCTAGAACCACAGGAATTGAACCTGCTCCTGAGAATTCAAAATCCTCCGTGCTACCAAATTACACCATGTCCTACAAGTAAGGTCAGCTAAATAAGCTATCGGGCCCATACCCCGAAAATGTTGGATTACACCCTTCCCGTACTAATAAACCCCCTCATCCTCACAATTATTCTAATAACAGTTTTTCTAGGAACTATAATCGTCATAATAAGCTCACACTGGCTAATAATCTGAATCGGATTCGAAATAAATCTACTAGCCATCATCCCCATCCTAATAAAAAAATACAGTCCCCGAGCCATAGAAGCCTCCACCAAGTACTTCCTAACCCAAGCCACCGCATCCATACTCCTCATAATAGCAATCATCATTAACCTTATATACTCAAGCCAATGAACTATCACAAAAGTTTTCAACCCCACAGCATCCATCATCATAACCTCAGCCCTCGCCATAAAACTTGGACTCACACCATTCCATTTCTGAGTGCCCGAAGTCACACAAGGTATCTCACTAACATCAGGCCTCATCCTACTCACATGACAAAAACTAGCCCCAATATCAGTCCTATACCAAATTTCACCCTCAATCAACCTGAACATCTTACTAACCATAGCCGTGCTGTCAATCCTAGTAGGAGGCTGAGGTGGTCTCAACCAAACCCAACTACGAAAAATTATAGCATACTCATCAATTGCTCATATAGGATGAATAACAGCTGTCTTAGTATACAACCCAACACTGACAATACTAAATATACTAATTTACATTACAATAACACTCACAATATTCATACTGTTTATTCACAGCTCCTCCACCACAACACTATCACTCTCACACACATGAAACAAAACACCCCTAACCACCACATTAATCCTGATTACCTTGCTATCCATAGGAGGCCTCCCCCCACTATCAGGATTTATACCTAAATGAATAATCATCCAAGAACTCACCAAAAACAGCAGCATCATTCTCCCCACTCTAATGGCTATCATGGCACTACTCAATCTATACTTCTACATACGACTAACTTACTCCACCTCCCTAACTATATTCCCATCCACAAACAACATAAAAATAAAATGACAATTCGAAACCAAACAAATTACTCTCCTTCCCCCATTAATCATCGCTTCCTCCCTACTCCTCCCCCTAACCCCCATACTATCAATTCTAGACTAGGAATTTAGGTTAACATCCAGACCAAGAGCCTTCAAAGCTCTAAGTAAGTATATTCACTTAATTCCTGCGTACTAAGGACTGCAAGACTCTATCTCACATCAATTGAACGCAAATCAAACACTTTCATTAAGCTAAGCCCTTACTAGATTGGTGGGCTATCATCCCACGAAACTTTAGTTAACAGCTAAATACCCTAATCAACTGGCTTCAATCTACTTCTCCCGCCGCCTAGAAAAAAAGGCGGGAGAAGCCCCGGCAGAATTGAAGCTGCTCCTTTGAATTTGCAATTCAATGTGAAATTCACCACGGGACTTGATAAGAAGAGGATTCCAACCTCTGTCTTTAGATTTACAGTCTAATGCTTACTCAGCCATCTTACCTATGTTCATCAACCGCTGATTATTTTCGACTAACCACAAAGACATCGGTACTCTATACCTCCTATTCGGCGCTTGAGCTGGAATAGTAGGAACCGCCCTAAGTCTCCTAATCCGTGCTGAATTAGGCCAACCTGGGACCCTACTAGGAGATGACCAGATCTACAATGTCATTGTGACCGCCCACGCATTCGTAATAATTTTCTTCATAGTCATACCCATTATGATCGGAGGATTTGGGAACTGATTAGTCCCCTTAATAATTGGAGCACCTGATATAGCTTTTCCCCGAATAAACAACATAAGCTTCTGATTACTTCCCCCATCATTCCTACTTCTTCTTGCTTCTTCAATAATTGAAGCGGGCGCTGGAACAGGCTGAACCGTATATCCTCCCCTAGCTGGAAATCTAGCGCACGCAGGGGCTTCTGTTGACTTAACCATTTTCTCTCTCCACCTGGCTGGTGTATCTTCAATTTTAGGTGCCATCAATTTCATTACCACAATCATCAACATAAAACCACCAGCTCTATCTCAATACCAAACTCCTCTATTCGTTTGATCTGTCCTTATTACGGCAGTACTCCTTCTTCTAGCCCTTCCAGTCCTAGCAGCCGGTATTACCATGCTCCTCACAGACCGTAATCTAAACACTACCTTCTTCGACCCTGCAGGGGGTGGGGACCCAATCCTTTATCAACACCTATTCTGATTTTTCGGACATCCCGAAGTCTACATTCTCATCCTGCCAGGCTTTGGTATAATCTCACACATCGTTACATACTATTCAGGTAAAAAAGAACCTTTCGGCTACATGGGTATGGTGTGAGCTATAATATCCATCGGCTTTCTAGGCTTCATCGTATGAGCTCACCACATGTTTACAGTAGGTATAGACGTCGATACACGAGCATACTTTACATCAGCTACCATAATCATTGCCATCCCTACCGGTGTAAAAGTATTCAGCTGATTAGCTACCCTGCACGGAGGAAATATCAAATGGTCTCCAGCTATACTCTGAGCCCTAGGCTTCATCTTCTTATTCACAGTAGGTGGTCTAACAGGAATCGTCTTGGCTAACTCATCCCTAGATATTGTTCTTCACGACACTTATTATGTTGTAGCACATTTCCACTATGTTCTGTCCATAGGAGCAGTCTTCGCCATTATAGGAGGATTCGTTCACTGATTCCCTCTATTCTCAGGATACACACTCAACCAAACCTGAGCAAAAATTCACTTTACAATTATATTCGTAGGGGTCAATATAACTTTCTTCCCACAACACTTCCTTGGCCTCTCAGGAATACCACGACGCTATTCCGATTATCCAGACGCATACACAACATGAAACACCATTTCATCCATAGGATCTTTTATTTCACTCACAGCAGTAATACTAATAATCTTCATGATCTGGGAAGCATTCGCATCTAAACGAGAAGTCTCTACAGTAGAGCTAACCTCAACTAACCTAGAATGACTACACGGATGCCCCCCACCATATCACACATTCGAAGAACCCGCCTATGTAAACCTAAAATAAGAAAGGAAGGAATCGAACCCCCTCTAACTGGTTTCAAGCCAATATCATAACCACTATGTCTTTCTCCATTAAACGAGGTATTAGTAAAAATTACATAACTTTGTCAAAGTTAAATTATAGGTTAAACCCCTATATACCTCTATGGCCTACCCCTTCCAATTAGGATTCCAAGACGCAACATCCCCTATTATAGAAGAACTCCTACACTTCCACGACCACACGCTAATAATCGTATTCCTAATTAGCTCTCTAGTACTATATATCATCTCATCAATACTAACAACTAAATTAACCCACACCAGCACCATAGACGCCCAAGAAGTAGAAACAATTTGAACTATTCTACCAGCCATCATCCTCATTTTAATTGCCCTTCCATCCCTACGAATTCTTTACATAATAGATGAAATCAACAACCCGTCTCTCACAGTCAAAACAATAGGCCACCAATGATACTGAAGTTACGAGTACACTGATTATGAAGACCTAACCTTCGACTCCTACATAATCCCCACATCAGACCTAAAACCAGGAGAACTACGTCTTCTAGAAGTCGACAACCGAGTGGTTCTCCCTATAGAAATAACTATCCGGATACTAATTTCATCCGAAGACGTCTTACACTCATGAGCTGTCCCCTCTCTAGGCCTAAAAACAGATGCCATTCCTGGGCGCCTAAATCAGACAACTCTCGTAGCCTCCCGACCAGGCCTTTACTACGGCCAATGCTCGGAGATCTGCGGATCAAACCACAGCTTTATACCAATTGTCCTCGAACTAGTTCCACTGAAACACTTCGAAGAATGATCTGCATCAATATTATAAAATCACTAAGAAGCTATTATAGCATTAACCTTTTAAGTTAAAGACTGAGGGTCTAAACCCCTCCCTAGTGATATGCCACAGTTGGATACATCAACATGATTTATTAATATCGTCTCAATAATCCTAACTCTATTTATTGTATTTCAACTAAAAATTTCAAAACACTCTTTCCCAACACACCCAGAAGCAAAAACAACTAAAATAATTAAGCACCTCACCCCTTGAGAATCAAAATGAACGAAAATCTATTCGCCTCTTTCGCTACCCCAACAATAA
The DNA here is from genome assembly GCF_021613505.1 of Equus quagga. Classification (NCBI taxonomy): domain Eukaryota; kingdom Metazoa; phylum Chordata; class Mammalia; order Perissodactyla; family Equidae; genus Equus; species Equus quagga. The sequence continues at coordinate 8,002 of NC_044858.1, forward strand.
TAGGCCTCCCTATTGTAATCCTAATTATTATATTCCCCAGCATCCTATTCCCTTCATCCAACCGACTAATTAACAACCGCCTAATCTCAATTCAACAATGACTAGTCCAACTTACATCAAAACAAATAATAGCTATCCACAACAACAAAGGACAAACCTGAACCCTCATACTCATGTCGCTGATCCTATTTATTGGCTCAACAAACTTACTAGGTCTACTACCTCACTCATTTACACCAACAACACAACTATCAATAAACCTAGGCATAGCCATTCCCCTATGAGCAGGAACGGTATTCATAGGCTTTCGTCATAAAACAAAAGCAGCCCTAGCCCACTTTTTACCTCAAGGAACCCCTATTTTCCTCATTCCCATACTAGTAATTATTGAAACTATCAGCCTATTTATTCAACCTGTAGCTCTAGCCGTTCGGCTAACTGCTAACATTACCGCCGGACATCTTCTAATTCATCTTATCGGCGGAGCAACACTAGCCCTCATAAACATTAGCCCCTCAACAGCCCTTATTACATTTATTATTCTAGTCCTACTGACTATCCTCGAATTCGCGGTAGCCATAATCCAAGCCTACGTATTCACTCTCCTAGTAAGCCTCTACCTACATGATAACACCTAATGACCCACCAAACCCACGCCTACCACATAGTAAACCCCAGCCCATGACCACTTACAGGAGCCTTATCAGCCCTTCTAATAACATCAGGATTAGCCATGTGATTCCACTTTAACTCAACTCTACTTCTAGCTTTAGGACTATTAACCAACATCCTTACTATGTATCAATGATGACGAGACATCATCCGAGAAAGCACATTCCAAGGCCATCACACATCAATCGTCCAAAAAGGACTCCGATACGGCATAATCCTTTTCATCATCTCAGAAGTCTTCTTCTTCTCTGGCTTCTTCTGAGCCTTCTACCACTCAAGCCTAGCTCCCACACCCGAACTAGGCGGCTGCTGACCACCCACAGGTATTCATCCCTTAAACCCCCTAGAAGTCCCTTTACTCAACACCTCAGTGCTCCTAGCATCTGGAGTCTCTATCACCTGAGCCCACCATAGCCTGATAGAAGGGAACCGTAAAAATATGCTCCAAGGCCTATTCATCACAATCTCATTAGGCGTGTATTTCACCCTCCTCCAAGCCTCAGAATACTACGAAGCTTCATTCACCATTTCAGACGGGGTGTACGGATCAACATTTTTCGTGGCAACGGGATTCCACGGACTACACGTAATCATCGGATCCACCTTCCTTATCGTATGCTTCCTACGCCAACTAAAATTCCACTTTACATCCAGCCATCATTTCGGATTTGAAGCAGCCGCTTGATACTGACACTTCGTCGACGTAGTTTGACTATTCTTATATGTCTCTATCTATTGATGAGGATCCTGTTCTTTTAGTATTGACCAGTACAATTGACTTCCAATCAATCAGCTTCGGTACAACCCGAAAAAGAATAATAAACCTCATACTAACACTCCTCACCAACACATTACTAGCCTCGCTACTCGTACTCATCGCATTCTGACTACCACAACTAAACATCTATGCAGAAAAAACCAGCCCATACGAATGCGGATTTGACCCAATAGGGTCAGCACGCCTCCCTTTCTCAATAAAATTCTTCTTAGTGGCCATCACATTTCTGCTGTTCGACCTAGAAATCGCCCTCCTATTACCTCTTCCATGAGCATCCCAGACAACCAACCTGAACACTATACTTATCATAGCACTAATCCTAATCTCCCTCCTAGCTATCAGCCTAGCCTACGAATGAACCCAAAAAGGACTAGAATGAACTGAGTATGGTAATTAGTTTAAACTAAAACAAATGATTTCGACTCATTAAACTATGATTAACTTCATAATTACCAACATGTCACTAGTCCACATTAATATCTTCCTGGCATTCACAATTTCCCTCATAGGTCTACTAATGTACCGATCCCACCTAATGTCCTCACTTCTATGCCTAGAGGGAATAATACTGTCACTATTCGTCATAGCAACCATAATAGTCCTAAACACCCATTTTACACTAGCCAGCATAATACCCATTATCTTACTGGTATTCGCTGCCTGCGAAGCAGCATTAGGACTATCCTTACTAGTCATAGTCTCCAATACTTATGGAGTGGACCACGTACAAAACCTTAACCTTCTCCAATGCTAAAAATTATCATTCCTACAATCATACTTATACCTCTTACATGACTATCAAAAAAGAACATAATCTGAATTAACGCTACAACCTACAGTCTATTAATCAGCCTTATCAGCCTATCCCTTCTAAATCAGCCTAACAACAACAGCCTAAACTTCTCACTAATATTCTTCTCTGACCCCCTATCAGCCCCACTACTAGTACTAACAACATGGCTACTTCCACTAATACTCATAGCCAGCCAACATCACCTATCGAAAGAACCACTAATCCGAAAAAAACTCTACATCACCATGCTAGTCATACTTCAAACTTTCCTAATTATAACTTTTACCGCCACAGAACTAATCTCCTTCTACATTCTATTCGAAGCCACACTAGTTCCAACACTAATTATCATCACCCGCTGAGGCAACCAAACAGAGCGCCTAAACGCAGGTCTCTATTTTCTGTTCTACACACTAGTAGGCTCCCTCCCACTCTTAGTCGCACTAATCTCCATCCAGAACCTAACAGGCTCATTAAACTTCCTACTAATCCAATACTGAAACCAAACACTACCCAACTCTTGATCTAATATTTTCCTATGATTAGCATGTATAATAGCGTTTATAGTTAAAATACCCCTATACGGCCTTCATCTCTGACTTCCAAAGGCCCATGTAGAAGCCCCAATCGCCGGATCCATAGTACTAGCAGCCGTCCTACTAAAACTAGGGGGCTATGGAATACTGCGAATCACAACAATACTAAACCCCCAAACTAACTTTATAGCCTACCCCTTCCTTATACTATCTCTATGAGGAATAATCATAACTAGCTCTATCTGCTTACGACAAACTGATCTAAAATCACTTATTGCATACTCCTCTGTCAGCCACATAGCCCTAGTAATTGTAGCCGTCCTTATCCAAACACCATGAAGCTATATAGGGGCCACAGCCCTAATAATCGCCCACGGTCTTACATCATCGATACTATTCTGCCTAGCAAACTCAAATTACGAACGCACTCACAGCCGAACCATAATCCTGGCCCGCGGACTTCAAACACTCCTTCCCCTTATAGCAGCTTGATGACTATTAGCCAGCCTAACCAACCTAGCCCTCCCTCCCAGCATTAATCTAATCGGAGAGCTATTCGTAGTAATATCCTCATTCTCATGATCAAATATTACTATTATCCTTATAGGAGCTAACATCACCATTACCGCTCTCTACTCCCTCTATATGCTAATCACTACACAACGAGGAAAATATACACACCATATCAATAACATTAAACCCTCATTCACACGAGAAAACGCACTCATAGCCCTCCACATGACTCCCCTACTACTCCTATCACTTAACCCCAAAATCATTCTAGGCTTTACGTACTGTAAATATAGTTTAACAAAAACACTAGATTGTGGATCTAGAAATAGAAACTCAATATTTCTTATTTACCGAGAAAGTATGCAAGAACTGCTAATTCATGCCCCCATGTTTAACAAACATGGCTCTCTCAAACTTTTAAAGGATGGGAGCTATCCGTTGGTCTTAGGAGCCAAAAAATTGGTGCAACTCCAAGTAAAAGTAATTAACATATTCTCCTCCCTCATACTAGTTTCACTGTCAGTACTAACCCTACCAATCATATCATCAATCCTTAATACCCACAAAAACAGTACGTACCCACATCACGTAAAAAACATTATCTCATACGCCTTCATTACCAGCCTAATTCCCACTATAATATTCATCCACTCTGGACAAGAAACAATCATCTCGAACTGACACTGAGTAACTATACAAACCCTCAAACTATCTCTAAGCTTCAAACTAGACTACTTCTCAATGGCCTTCGTACCAGTAGCCCTATTCGTAACATGATCCATCATAGAATTCTCTCTATGATACATGCACTCGGATCCTTACATCACCCGATTTTTTAAATACCTACTCACATTCCTCATCACCATAATAATCTTAGTCACAGCCAACAACCTCTTCCAACTGTTCATCGGATGGGAAGGAGTAGGCATCATATCATTCCTACTAATTGGATGATGATATGGTCGAACAGACGCTAACACTGCGGCCCTCCAAGCAATCCTATACAACCGCATTGGAGACATTGGCTTCATCATAGCCATAGCCTGATTCCTATTCAATACCAACACATGAGACCTACAACAAATCTTTATACTTGACCCCAGCCTCACCAACCTCCCGCTCCTAGGCCTTCTCCTAGCCGCAACTGGTAAATCCGCCCAATTCGGACTCCACCCATGACTTCCCTCGGCCATAGAAGGTCCTACACCAGTCTCAGCCCTACTTCACTCCAGCACAATAGTTGTAGCAGGCGTCTTCCTACTAATCCGCTTCCACCCACTAATAGAAAATAACAAAACTATCCAATCCCTTACCCTATGCCTAGGAGCTATTACCACACTATTTACAGCGATCTGTGCACTCACCCAAAACGACATTAAAAAAATCATCGCCTTCTCCACCTCCAGCCAACTAGGCTTGATAATCGTAACCATCGGTATCAACCAACCCTACCTAGCATTCCTCCACATCTGCACTCACGCATTCTTCAAAGCCATACTATTCATATGCTCCGGATCCATCATCCATAGCCTAAATGACGAGCAGGATATCCGAAAAATGGGCGGACTGTTTAATGCAATACCCTTCACCACCACATCCCTAATCATTGGTAGCCTCGCACTCACCGGTATACCTTTCCTCACAGGCTTTTACTCCAAAGACCTCATCATCGAAACCGCCAACACATCGTACACCAACGCCTGAGCCCTACTAATAACCCTCATCGCCACATCCCTCACAGCTGTCTACAGCACCCGAATTATCTTCTTCGCACTCCTAGGACAACCCCGCTTTCTCCCCTTAACCTCAATCAACGAAAATAACCCCTTTCTAATTAACTCCATTAAACGCCTCTTAATTGGCAGCATTTTCGCCGGATTCTTTATCTCTAACAATATTTATCCTACAACCATCCCAGAAATAACCATGCCTACCTACATAAAACTTACTGCCCTCGCAGTAACCATCCTAGGGTTTACACTAGCTCTAGAACTAAGCCTAATTACACATAACCTAAAACTAGAACACCCCACCAATACATTTAAATTCTCCAACCTCCTAGGATACTATCCAACAATTATACATCGACTCCCACCACTCGCAAACCTGTCAATAAGCCAAAAATCAGCATCACTTCTACTAGACTCAATCTGACTAGAAAACATCCTACCAAAATCCATCTCCCAATTCCAAATAAAGACCTCAATCCTAGTTTCTACCCAAAAAGGCCAAATCAAATTATATTTCCTCTCATTCCTCATTACCCTTACCCTAAGCATACTACTTTTTAATCTCCACGAGTAACCTCTAAAATTACCAAGACTCCAACAAGCAACGACCAACCAGTCACAATCACAACCCAGGCCCCATAACTATACAATGCAGCAACCCCCATAATCTCTTCACTAAACACCCCAGAATCTCCAGTATCATAAATAGCTCAATCCCCTATACCACTAAACTTAAACACTACCCCCACTTCCTCACTCTTCAGAACATACAAAACTAACACAACCTCCATCAACAACCCCAAAAGAAACACTCCCATAACAGTCGTATTAGATACCCACACCTCAGGGTATTGCTCGGTAGCCATAGCCGTCGTATAACCAAAAACAACCAACATTCCTCCCAGATAAATCAAAAACACCATCAATCCTAAAAAGGATCCTCCAAAATTCATAATAATACCACAACCAACCCCTCCACTTACAATCAACACTAAACCCCCATAAATAGGCGAAGGTTTTGAAGAAAAACCTACAAAACCAATAACAAAAATAACGCTTAAAATAAACACAATATATGTCATCATTATTCCTACGTGGAATCTAACCACGACTAATGACATGAAAAATCATCGTTGTATTTCAACTATAAGAACACTAATGACAAATATCCGAAAATCCCACCCGCTAATTAAAATCATCAATCACTCTTTCATCGACCTACCAGCCCCCTCAAACATTTCATCATGATGAAACTTTGGCTCCCTCCTAGGAATTTGCCTAATCCTCCAAATCCTAACAGGCCTATTCCTAGCCATACACTACACATCAGACACAACAACTGCCTTCTCGTCTGTCACCCATATCTGCCGAGACGTTAACTACGGATGAATCATTCGCTACCTCCATGCCAACGGAGCATCCATATTTTTCATCTGCCTCTTCATCCACGTAGGACGTGGCCTCTACTATGGCTCTTACACATTCCTAGAAACATGAAACATTGGAATTATCCTACTTCTCACAGTAATAGCCACAGCATTCATAGGCTATGTCCTACCATGAGGCCAAATATCCTTCTGAGGAGCAACGGTTATTACAAACCTCCTGTCAGCAATCCCCTATATTGGCACCACCCTCGTCGAGTGAATCTGAGGTGGGTTCTCGGTAGACAAAGCCACCCTTACCCGATTTTTTGCTTTCCACTTCATCCTACCCTTCATTATCACAGCCCTAGTAATCGTCCATTTACTATTCCTCCACGAAACAGGATCCAACAACCCCTCAGGAATCCCATCTGACATAGATAAAATCCCATTCCACCCATATTACACAATCAAAGATATCCTAGGACTCCTCCTCCTGATCCTACTCCTACTGACCCTAGTATTATTCTCCCCTGATCTCCTAGGAGACCCGGACAACTACACCCCAGCCAACCCTCTCAGCACTCCCCCTCATATTAAGCCAGAGTGATATTTCCTATTTGCCTACGCCATCCTACGTTCTATCCCCAACAAACTAGGCGGCGTATTGGCTCTTATCCTCTCCATCTTAATCTTAGCACTCATCCCCACCCTGCACATATCGAAACAACGAAGCATAATATTCCGACCTCTTAGTCAATGCGTATTCTGACTCTTAGTAGCAGACTTACTAACACTAACATGAATCGGCGGCCAGCCAGTGGAACACCCATACGTAATTATCGGCCAACTAGCCTCAATCCTCTACTTCTCCCTAATTCTCATCTTCATACCACTCGCAAGCACCATCGAAAACAACCTTCTAAAGTGAAGAGTCCCTGTAGTATATCATACATTACCCTGGTCTTGTAAACCAGAAAAGGGGGAAAACATTCCCCCCAAGGACTGTCAAGGAAGAAGCTCTAGCTCCACCGTCAACACCCAAAGCTGAAATTCTACTTAAACTATTCCTTGATTTCCTCCCCTAAACGACAACAGTTCATCCTCATGTACTATGTCAGTATTAAAATACACCCTATGTAGCATTATACAGCTCAACATATAATACCCTGTTAACATCCTATGTACATCGTGCATTAAGTTATTAGCCCCATGAATAATAAGCATGTACATAATATTATTTACTTTACATAAGTACATTATATTATTGATCGTGCATACCCCATCCAAGTCAAATCATTTCCAGCCAACACGCATATCACAACCCATATTCCACGAGCTTAATCACCAAGCCGCGGGAAATCAGCAACCCTTCCAATTACGTGTCCCAATCCTCGCTCCGGGCCCATTCAAACGTGGGGGTTTCTACAGTGAAACTATACCTGGCATCTGGTTCTTTCTTCAGGGCCATCACACCCAACCTCGCCCATTCTTTCCCCTTAAATAAGACATCTCGATGGACTAATGACTAATCAGCCCATGCTCACACATAACTGTGGTTTCATGCATTTGGTATTTTTTATATTTTGGGGATGCTATGACTCAGCTATGGCCGTCAAAGGCCTCGACGCAGTCAATTGAATTGAAGCTGGACTTAAATTGAACGTTATTCCTCCGCATCAGTAACCATAAGGTGTTATTCAGTCCATGGTAGCAGGACATAGAAGAACAACT
>NC_044858.1:16321-16606 GCF_021613505.1 Equus quagga
GCAAGTAATGTAGCTTTCCTAATCAAACCCCCCCCACCCCCCATTAAACTCCGCAGATGTACATTCAACACAATCTTGCCAAACCCCAAAAACAAGACTAAATAATGCACAACACTTTACGAAGCCTAACTCTCGCACACAACCATGTTAACTCTACGCACCCGACAAGTCCAACGGAACTCCCCCCCCCATTAATACCAACATGCTACTTTAATCAATAAAATTTCCGTAGACAGGTATCCCCCTAGATCTGATTTTCCAAACCTACAAACCCCACCCCACCCC